>NW_005354464.1:2051640-2081207 GCF_000412655.1 Myotis brandtii | reverse complement strand
TTAATTTAAGTTTATTTCAGAGTGACTTGATTTGCTCTTGACCGGTTAGGTGCCATGACTAGCTGCTTACTGGATTTTTCTCTTCGGAATGTTGGAACATGATTGGCAGGTCTGACACCAGGACTTAGCTGACAAGTTCTTCCTGTCCTTGGCCACTGTCACACGTCCTCTCTGATGTTCATACTGGCCTGAGCACCTCCTGGCTTCCGGCCCTTTCCATTGCTCTCAGGTACTGACAATCAAATGAGATCTAAAGATGTGAATTCCGACTCTTCCCTTAGGATCTCAATGCTGTACATTTAACCAAGAGCTGAGAAACTCCACTTCAGATCCAGGATAGAACTTTGCCTTATGGCCTCTTCACCACCTACAAATGTTTAAGGTGATGGACTCCAGAGTCAGACTGCCAGGCACTCATCCACTGCGTTTCCATAAACAAAGCAATCAACCTCTCCAAGTCATGATTTTCACCTCTGTGAAATATAAAGGATAATAATGCTGTGATGTCAGCACTGGGGTAAAACTTGAATGAGATCATTCATGCAAAGAACTGGGTACTATGTCTTCCTCAAAAAGTGACTACAATGATCAATTACCATTCAGCAACTCCAAGTAATGCTGTGGGTATTTTATATGTAGAAGCAGAAACATTGAAAGGGGCCTTTGAGTATGCTACTCTTCATTCTGTGCAGAGTAGCGCCCCCACCCCAACCCCTGTTACCTGTGGTTTCACTTTTCTCAGTTTCAGTAACCCATGGTCAAAAATATTAAATGGAAACTTCCATAAATAAACAACTGTGTGCCATTCTGAGTAGTGTGATGAAATCTGTTCCATCCTACCTGGGGTGTAAATCATCTCTGGGGCGTGAACCATCCCTTTGTCTAGTATATTCATGCTATAAATGTTCCCTGCCCATTAGCATGTGGTGTTCAAGTAATTATTTTACTCAATAATGGCCTCAAAGTGTAAGAGTAGTGATGTTAGCAATTCAAATATGCTAGAGAGAAGCCTTAAAGTGCTTCCTTTAAGTGAAAAGGTACTTACATCTAAGAAAAAACATAGTGTATATAGGGTTCAGTATATCTGAAGTTTCAGGCATCCACTGGGGGTCTTGGGACATATCCCCCTGGATAAGGGGGGACTACTGTATTGTCTGCATCTTTACATAATGTCTTCCTTAAAAAATAATCTTTGAAGATTAGCTCCAAAGAGAATAAGAGAGAGATGAAGATGAAGAAGAAGAAGAAAAAGAAGATGACATTGTACATGTATTACATTCTATGGTTCCCAGCAACCATGGGGGTTAGGCAGCAATGATACACTCTCCTCATTTCACAGGTTAGGGATCTGAGTCACAGAACAGTAAATATCTTCCTAAATGTATATACCTCGTATGTGATGTGACTGAGACTTAATCCCAATTTTTCTTTCTCTAAATCCAGTATGTTTTATATTTGCAAGAAACATAAAATGGAAAGGAAAAAATAAGATTTTTCTTGGCAAAGGAAATGAGAAGAAAAAAATCTGGGAAAGCTGATGTAATTCACTATCAGAAGAAGCCAAACAGCATCATTCTGATGCCCTGTAAAACCAATGATCTTGGACCTGTCAATGTTTAATTGGAAATGATTTGGAGAAACACAATTCTCATTCTGCAGTAGCAACTTGTTCCCTTAAGAGTAATTTCACTCTTAAGTGATCTCAAATTCTACCAAAAAGATATAAGCAAGAATATACCACAGCCTTCCCAAGGAGCAGCATCTCATCTGCATTTTTATCATCATCATGAATTATTTATTAAGAAACAAATTGCCTGTAGAGGCAGCCTAAAAAACTGTCCAAATAGATATCAAAAATCTCCTAGAACTCATCTTCGTCTCTGCAAATTAATAATCTAATGTAATCCCACAAAAGTTGATACATATACAAACAAACAGAATATCATTAAGCCAAATGGATCAACAATAAACCAGTTATACTATATAAGTGAGACCCTCTGGATCTCTGTTAGGGATTTTATTTTTCATGCCAAGTTTGAGTCTGAATGACTTTTGGAACTGGGAGGAAAAGTAGAAAGTGGTGTGGAGACTGCTTATTTTTCCAGGCTCTTGAGGACTGGTTTGAACTCTTACCTTGCCTTGTCGCTCAAGCACTTGTCATAGAGTTGACACATACTAGATGGTGAGTAAATGAAATTGGGTAAATCAAGTGAGATAACAGGATGGGTACACAATTGGAACTCTATGGGCAAAGGGAAATTTTCTAAAATATCCTGAAAGGCTTCACAGAAGAGGTAACTATGTTAAACAGAGGAGCTTGACCATTGTGTCCCTCTTGGTGAGCTTCCGTGGACAGAGGGAGGCCCTGCTCACCCACCACAGCACCACCACTGGCCCCAAAGAAATAGGCCCAGGATACTGGAAGGGGCTTCCTGTGGGATCGACCCTCCCCCCACCCCCCAGGGGGGGCCCGCCCCCCCCCCCCCGCCGCAGACTGCAGGTCCGTGGCCTGGGCCTCCCTTTTTGGGCCAATCGTGGAGACCCCCTCCCCATTGATCACCCCGCCAGCTGGTGGCCTGGGCCTCACTCTGCGGGGTGATCATGGGGCAATGGCCAGGCCCAACCAATTGCATAGCACACACCTGGGCTGGCCTGGAGCCAGTGGGTGTCATAGCATGGTCGTCTGGACGGGTCAGTTGTTCTGCTGTTTGGCCATTGGGTCGATTTGCATATTATGCTTTCATTATTATAGATAGGATTAATACCTAGTGAAATGAGATGTGAAAAACTCACTTTATTTTGTTCTATCTAGTCAAACATGTGGTAAGAAGTTCAGTTTGTAGATTAATTTACCAACAAATTCTCTGGTCTCGGTCAATCAGTTAATGTGAGAGGAAAAAGGGTACCATAGACTGATCCCCAAAGAGAAAAAGTCAGAAAAAATTTCTTTCATAAGGATTGTTCACCTCACTTAACTCCTGGTTCAGAAAGCCATTTGCATGAAAACTTTAATTAAAATAAGCAAAAAACAGTCTCCTCAAAAATCCCTATAATCTAGAGTTTGAGGGCTCCTCAATGGTCCCAAATGCCGTGACCCCTTTTTCCTTATCTGCCCCCGAAGAGTTTTATCTTCCCCTTAGGAAACAATGTCTCCTCTCCCTCGATGAAGGTCTCTATCTCACACTTTTGCTTTGAATTCTGTGTCTTAACTGTATCTACACTCAGAACCAGTTGGCTGACTTACCAGGCAGAAGAGTCCCATTAGCTTGCCTGCCAGCTCATACACTGCAGGGAGGTGTCCATGGGGGCCTGGTGGCTCCTAAGAAGAGGTGGAGTTGTTTAAGCATCAATTGGAGTAGAACTAGGTTCCCGGGAATGCACATCAGAACTAGATGGTCTTTCCTTAGACCTTGATCTTGTTTTTAAAGCTCTCTGTAACAAGGGGAAAAGTACTTGCTAACAAATGTGTGTATTATGCCTTTCGTACAACAGTGCTCCACTTGAAATGAGGAGACTTTGGCCAAGTTCATCATGCACTGCAAGCATTCCAGTCCTTGTCCTCTGTGCCAAAGACCTTTCAGTGCTTCCCACCTCATCCCCAAGCAGGAGAAATAGTCTCCAAGGAAATTTTGCTATTGACTCCACTGTTTTAATTTGGTTTGTTTACTAAATATTGAATTTACACATGATAGGGGGATGAGGTTCAGCACAGATAAACAACCAAAATTCAAGGCAGAAAGTGACAAAAACACAAAGGTTATGGGGTAACATGCACGCCTGTCATCCAGTTAAAATTATAGGTTTTAATGTTTGTATTACTTTGTGGGGTTATTGGGGCTGTTTGTTTTGAAGCAACAATCTTGCAGTTATGAAAGTGCTTTGTATATCCAACTGCTAATGGTTTGGGAATCCAGTGCCTCCATCCAGCTTTGGAATTGCATTGGATGTTTTTGTTTTCTAAATGTTGCATCAGAAATCAGAAACAATTTAGAAAAATAAGGCTAATATAACTTTCTCTGACATGTCTGGTATTTCTTATTTCTCTAGTTATGATGGTGCTATTCCTTTATCTCTCTGAATAACATGGAAAGAAAGTCTTAATCTCAGCCAAAGAATGTGACACTAAAAGACTGAAAACTTATTCACCAACTAATAATGTTGCTTCCCACAATCACTAATAGTTGAGCACTTAATCTCTACTAAATAACTTCTTTTTACATATTATTTTATTTAATCCCTGTAAGAATCCTAATAGGCAATACTATTATTTTGCATTTAACGGATAATCTAAAAAAAATTAAGTAATTTACCCAAGGCCACACAGATCATAAGTGACAGGTCCAGGATTCAAACCCAGACAGTCTGCATACAGACCCCCCATACTTTGCTATGTCACTGCTTTATGTTGGTCCTTTTTTCTCCATTTAGCCACTCATACGAGTCTCCAACATACTGAGATATTATTAGATCTGTGCCTTCTACTAGATTTTAAGTATTTTTAGTCTAAGAGTTATTTTCTTAATCAAATGTGAAATCCCCACTGGAATTCAAATATAGTAGGTGCTCAGTAAATTCCTATTAAATTGAATTCAGTCCTTAATACTCTTGATAATCTACATATTCTCAATATACTGACGATTTAGCTCCAAGTTCTCTTTTGGTCCCTAACCAACTCTTTGTTGGGGACTCTGAATGTCCTGCAGCTGGTGCCTCCAATGCAAATTGTCCCATATCCAGTTTAGCATCATCACCCTTCCCTTTCCCCAGATTAGTCTTCTTCTGTGTTCTCCATCTCTGTTATGGCATCCCTATCGACCATGTACCCAGCTGAAAACTTAGAAGTCATTTTTTTCACATGTCCATTTTTAGTACTCTTTCTTCATCACCCAGGAAATATAAAGCCTTTTAGAAAATCTGTTACACATTTTGTCACATTTTAATATTCATTATTTCCTTTAAAATACATGTATTGAGCACCTGCTCTGTTCCAGGCTGGGCTTTTCTAGGGACACAAGGTACAAAGATAAATAAAATGAGACCATCCTCTGAGAAGACTATAATATAGTGATAAGAGAATAGGTTGGATAATAAAGATAAATTATTGTTATTTATTTCTGTTACCCTAGAGAGAATATAGCTCCATGAAGATAGGGATTCTGACACATAGTAGATGACATATACGAAGGCTTAAATAATAAGTTAATTAAACTATTACCTAGATGATATATTGTGGATTCTTTCCCTATGATATAATACCGATGCTTGCTCCACTTAATTCTTATTCAAATTTGATTTACTTTATGGTGGGTTATTGGATATTATCTCTCAATCTTAATTATAAGCTCTCTGAGTCAAGGTGTTGGATCTGTAAACCCACACAGCTCAGCACAGCGTTTCAGGTCAACAGACACTCAATAGTGATTGAACTGAGTGGGCACATTTGGTAGAAAGTATGGGAATCCTGGTACGCTCTGAACATTTTTACTGTAACTTCTAGTTTGTGTTATGTTTTAGTAATGGGTCATTAACATTTCAGGTTCCCACCTGGATTATTTTATTGTAGGATTGAGGTTAGGAAACAACAAATTTAGGATAGGGTCACTCACTGAGTTGAAAAAAAGGCAACATACTTCTGAGTCAGGATTGGAGCCCCATTTAGTTCAATGGAAAGTAAACAGTAAGTAGAACATAAGGAAATGCTTGATGGTGTCTGCCAAGCTTGTCCCTTCTCTTTGCAACTCAGATTTGCTGCAACCTCACACTTGTATGAGACAATGACGAGGGAACCAATAAAGTATTTATTTATTTATTTATTTATTTACTTACTTACTTACTTACTTATTACCAGAGTCAGAAAGACCTTTTTCCCTCTCCAACAGTTAAAACAAATAGCACATTAAAGAATTGCAAACACTTGTTCCCATAAAAGACTCTGTGAACTGGTTCTGATAACACCAACAGTTACCTGACATATATTCTTCCTACAGTGTTTTAACAAGCTGGACTATTTTTAGGGAAATTCTTTGCCTTGAACTAAATTTATGGCCTTAAAGTCTTCTCGCCTATTTTTCGTGTGTGCGTGCTCCAACGGTCCAATTTATAACTGACACCTTTACTACCTACCAGCATATCGGTTTCATCTCCCAGAGGCAGAGAAAACCAGACCCTGTGGCTAGTGAACTGGATTGAAAATCTAGTCTAATGCTGACAGATAAATGCACTAATTTTCTTCTGCATTGCAGGGTGAGCCTGCTTCTAACAACTCCCTCAAAAGGCTCTGTAACCCGTCCAAAAGATGATGTCAAGTGCTACAAGGACCCAGGTCAGCCCTGCATCAGAGGTAACAGTTACCCCAGTGATAAAGTTACCATGCAGGTTTTGAATGAGATTGTGTTTTTAAATGAAAGACTGGCTGGAAACGTAGACTTGGACCAAGCATTAATAGGAGAAAATTTGAGACAAACTGAGGTTAGCATTTGGTTTCTTTGTGGTGTTCAGCAAAGGTCAGGGAAGGTTCTAAAACAGAAGGAACCCAAAGTTTCAATGAGGAGTCATGGTGTTCCACTAATGCGTGAGCATGTAGCCTAGGCAAAGTGAGCTCTAGGTTTAGCGAAGAGCTGTTTGGTGACGTGGAAACCCCAGTCATTTAACTGAAACTGGTCACTTAGTTTGGATAAATCCCTGAACAGTTGAAGACCCGCCAAGTGTCTTGCTTAATTTTGTTCTAAGGAAGAAGTAACACCCCTCCACCCTCATGCCAACTGCTTAGGTCAGATGGGAGGGAAGACCAAACAGCAGGCATGGAACCCATCAGATAACCTTAGAGATTAACTTTATGGTTTTCCTCCTTTACCCCGAGTCATGGCTGCAGAGGCAGCTCCTGAATCCACCGGAGCCCAAATGGCAACCATGGTCCCATTATCCATCTGTTGTGTTTCCTCACAAAGGTTTAAGTACAAGATTGATTGTGCATATCTGACAATGTGAAGGACCTCTGAGTAAAGAAACTAGAAACAGTTTCTCACTCTGGACAAAAGAAAGAAGACATACATCCAGAAGATAAATGGGAAAATCCAGGCAGTAAGAACATAGAAGATACTTGTGTTGCTAAAAAGAAGAAATATTAAGAGATATCTAGAATTTGATATATATGGGTGTTGAGTACCTATATAAGTTGATTTTGAAAATTTTTTTAAAAATAGCTCTTTTTAAAGCAAACAGAATGGGTGAGAAACCACATCCCGCTAAAAACAAGCTTTATAGAAAGAGTAAAAAAATTGTAAAGTACAAACCTAAAATTAAACTAGCTACAACTCAAAGGAGGAACCAGATTGTTTACTCAAGTGAAGAGTCTATTACCGTTGGCATAAACAGATCCAAAATATTTTAGGAAGGCCACAAAAACTGGGAAGTGTGTTGTGTAGATGGTAATCAACACAGAGACGGAAAACACAGAAGCACAGAGCATCCATGCTATTGGGCTCCTTTCTGTGCAAGGTGGAGATTAGACTGACCTCCTGCTGCCGAACCATGAAGACATGTTTCCTGATGTTCCACCAGCTGCTGCTCCAACACAGGCTGCCCATCGGGCTCAGCCTGGCCCAGGAGAGCCAGTGGGTTCACGGTAGCCAAGTCTAACGCTGTCCTTCCTTGGTGCCATGCCACTTGCTTCTTTCTCTGTGACCCTCTGGAGTGGGAAGAAAGCTGTCTTGTTGATTATTCCTGACTCCATGGGATTTTAGGAGGGTCCTCTTTCTCTCCTCTCCCTTTTCATCCTGGAAGGTGATGTTGCTTGAAATCTCCCCTGTAGGAAGACAGAAAAATCAGAAAAGTATACCCTTACAATATAGTACTTTACCTCCAGAGCCCTTTCTAACACTTTAGCTCCTCCTGTGCTACCCTATGAGATGGGAGGACAGGTGTTCTTAAGCCCCCTTTTGCAGATGATGACCCTGAGGCTCAGAGAGGTTAAGTGTTTTACCCAAGCTGGCACAGATAGTATGTGAAGTCCGTCACAAGAATATAGACTTCCAGTCTTGTACCTTTTTCCAGAACACGTTGGATTTCATCATAAATGTATGCTGCATTCTGCAAAGAGCTTTGGAATAATACAGATGACAAAATGTGTTTTTCACTTCTTGTTTACTTGTGTGTACTGCTACGAATACTTTACTTTCACATTTCAAAGTGATTTGTTTACTATCCATCTTCTTGAGGGGCATATAATTATGTTTTTACATAAGTCTTTATTCTAGTTATATGCTACTTATGTGTCCTTGGGATGGGTGGATGGATAGAGAGATACATAGACACCAAAAAAAGATATAGAGGTATAAACTTTGGGGTATTTCCAGTAATATGTTCATTTCCTAAGAAGTAGTATTACTTCATAGTATTTTGTGTTTTTCTCTAAGTCTCATTCAAAACTATGCAAATTTTTAATGTCCACAATCTTCTGAAACAAGAGTTTAGGAGGAAATCTTAACCATGTTATACCCTCCAATGATTTTAAAGTTTCACTAGAGGGCACTCCCACTTCATGGCCAGGAGGCAGCAAGGACAAAGGACCATAGTGGTCTGGATACTTAACTAGTACCTATTTTGTTTTCTTTCTCACTCTCTCTCCTTTTTCTTACCCATTGTATAAAAAAACAAAGTGAAATTAGACAGGTCTTTTTTTAAATATACGAATAGAAATAAACTACATGGAAGAACTAGCAAACATCTACACCCGTGAATTATGGTTCAACTTGTCACATAGAGCACATTACTAGAAATTTTCTGCATTGAATTTTTGGTTGTCAACATAAATAAGAGCACAAAATATAGCATGAAATTGTAGCTTAGAACATCAAAATATTTGTCTTTGTTGGACAACAGGGAAAGAAAAGCCAGGCTTGCTCAGCACTTATTTCCAACTTGTGAGATCTTCAGAATCACCTTTTCAGATAAATATATGGGTAAACCTAAATCACAAAAGTCTGTGGGTCAGGAAAGAGAGGACTTAAAGAAGAATCCAAATGGATAACTAGCCCTAGATGATTTGGCTCAGTGGAAAGAGCATAGGTTTGCAGACTGAAGGGTCCCAGGTGTGATTCCAGGCAAGGGCATGTACCTCAGTTGCAGACCCAATCCCTGGCCTTGGTCGGGGTGAGTGCAAAGGCAACCAATTGATGTGTCTCTATCACGTTGATGTTTCTCTTTCTCTGTCTCTCCCTTCCACTCTCTCTAAAAATCAATGGAAAAATATCCTCAGGTGAGGATTAAAAACACAACAAATGGGTAATCAGATGACGTTGCTTAAGAGTAAATTAGACATTAGGCCGTGCTTTCTAGTTCATACACTTTTATTTATCAAAGAATATGAAGATAGTTTTAAACATATATTTTAGCAAAACAATAAATAGAGCATTTCTTGTGGGAAGAAAATTAGGTATTTCAAAGTCAGAAGGAAAGTAGCCCATTTGCCAAGTGCAGAACCTCACAGAGCCTTCAGGCTTGAAGTTTTAAACTGATCTCAACCCTTTGGGGATTTGAATTTCTTTACTATTGGCAAAATACAACTTCCTGCTTCAAAGAGAAATGGCATTAAGAAGGACTGTTACAGAGAGATTCAAACACTTCGTGGACACCAAGTCACTCTTACAAAATACCATTTGATGAGTTTAATAGCAATTAATCAGAGACATATGGATTAAGCTTTTCTTTAAAATTACATTGGTTTATAAAATAAGGGAAAGGGGCAGGGTAAAATATGTTTCAGGCTTTGCAAAGCCCCAAAACATTTGAAAAACAAGTTAAGATGCTGATGGACCCAAGGATGTCACCAGATTTTCCTTTTGTCTACTGACCATCCTTATTTGATTTAAATTTATATCAAAGGCAAATTAACGTTATGACTTTCCACCATTATTAGCCACAGAGGGAAACACATATTTGCTATATTTGCTTCTCAACCATGGACTCAATAAACTTCAATGAAAATGTAGACTTATGTGTTTATTTTGCAATGACACAAACTTAATTATTCATGTGACCTAAAAGGTTTCATATTGTTTGAATAGAAGGCAGTACTTCCAAAGTCGAAGCTGAAGAGTCCTTGGGAAATTTCTCTCAAATAATTAATTACTGGAATTAAATTCTTCTCTGACAACTCTGAAAGTAAAATATACCTGATATAAAAGACCTACAGTGATTATCACAGGGAGAGATTCTTACTGCAATGGGGTAAAACATAACTTCACTACCAGTTACCAAACAATGAGTGAATGAGCCTTAAACAAATTGTGTTTTCAAGGAACCTAAGATGAACAGCAAAGAAAACACAGGTAATTAGGAATCGGTGACAGAAATCACTAGAAATTGACAAAACCTACTGAATTTTCCCCCCTAGTGCAAATAATCATTTAGAAATGTAGCACAATAAAAATAAAATGAAATGAACTTCCATTAGGATGTAATTAATAGACTTTATAAGCCAACCCATGAAATATCAAGTTCCTCCCTCCTGAAAATAAATCAAGAGATAACATAAGAAGTTGTCTTTATTTTTCAGAAAATTAATATAACATATATGTACATTTATTACCCCCATTGAGTACTTAATAACCATTTGTAGCAGGATTGAGCAAATTTAGGAAGTCCTGTCTTTAGAACTATTTCTAGGAAATGTTATCCTTTCACACAACCAAATAAAAATGTTTCCCCCGGGGACTGTGGTGATGAACAGTTGGTCTGTAATCAAAAGGTTCTTGCTAGAAAGCGTGTTCAGCATTCCTTTTAAACATGTACCTGGAAAATAATGCCAACTTTGATCATGCATTGGATTTAGTCCATTATCATGTGCAAATGTACCTTCCTATTAACTTACAGATTGGGCAGGTATTTTACTAAGGTGCAGTATTTCTGTCCCAGGTCATAGCTTGAGTTATTCTCCCTTTTAAGGTCCCCAAAAGCTTCATCTGTCACTCATATTGTCAAATGTTCTATTTTTCTTGTCCCTGCCAGCAGTGATTTCAATTTGGGCTTGACTTCAAGACAGGCCACATTGTATCTGTGATGTCAATGGAAAGGGGATAAAAGTCATTAAAGATATTTGTTATTTTGAAAGGTTAAAAGAGTTTTTCTTGGTGGGTAACACTTTCTCTGGAAAGAACCTCAACTAATTGTCTGACCAGGGGATGGGCACCTAAGTGAGAAAAAATATACTTAATAAAGCATTGGCGTCTATTATTTTCCCCTTTTATTGTCCAGTGCCTCTGGGCCTGGTGGGCTTTCTGGAGGCATCTGAGCTTAATATTCCTTCAAACAGGAGAGCAATGATTACACTGCTGGGCTGATTCTCTTTCTGTCTGCCCTAGGTAAGGGATTCTTGCTTCAAACACCATTTATTGTAGAAATCATTGCTAGGGTTCTAGAAATTGTATGTGTGTATCCTTTAAAAAGCCCCTAAAAGACAGAATTGGAGGTTCACTTAAAATACTACTTTGTTGTTCTTAATACCCACCTCACTTAATACCCATTGCTCCATAACAATAGAGTAAGAAATTAAGAATGGAACACTTTCTAAAGGGCCAGTGGTACCCAAATTATTTGAGTTATTCTCTAAGAAAGCTGTCAGTTATAAAAAGTGATGAACTCAAGAATAGACCAAACTCACACCAACACACATCCATCTGTGTGATTCTTTGAAAAGAAGGAAAAAAGAACTGATTTGCATCATTTACTTTTGTCAGGTTATAGAGAAAAGCACACACCACAAAAACCAAAAGACAACAGTTTTAATTGTTCTAGGTTTTGACTGATTTTTAAACACTTGTGGATTAAAAACAATTGAAGATAAGATATTTCCCCTCGATATTGTTCACATGTGGATGGCAATGATTCTCTGACAGTCACCACTTTCTAAATTGTGGTTACCCGAACACATCTGAATAACACAAAAGAGAAAGGAACAGTTTGATGTATCGAGGAGAGTTGTTTTGACAAGTGTCAACGCCTGGGTCTTGCTAGCTGAGGCCCGTTGTTAACTTCCCAAGACTGCATGCGAACTAGAGCTGATGGCACTCTGTCAGGGGAAATTGGACATACCCAACACAATTTCATTTCCATTTCTCTACAACATTACAAGCTTCCTTGGCAGCAAAATCACATATTCTTATCACAAAAATAAATGAGAGAAAAGAAGACATACATTCCTGTCAAGTTATGTCAAGACATATTTGGTATGTATTTCACTTCACTGTCATTGACAGCGAAGATGTCACGTATTCTTAATACAAAGTAAAGAAGTATTTTCCTTTTTTCCCCCTGGTAGGCATCAACTTCATTTTATTCACTTACAAGCATCAGTGACAAGAAGGTGTCTTTTTAAAACAAAGCTTTAAAAAGGGCCAAAAAAATAGTTTGTGTGTTTTGCTGGATTTCTGAATGGACATATTGTACATGAATTTAACTTGACAATATCATAACAACCACAAATAGTCATCTATCACTACTTTATTATCCATTTTCACAACACACATTCATTGTTCTGACTTACTTCTTTCCAGGCATGGGATGGGATCTGGGTTAAAATAAGTCATGGAGATGCTCATGTTTTTGTTAATGGTGCCAATGGAATAAAAAAAGAAGAAAAGAAGTATGGAAGGAAAGCAGGTAGGAAGGAAGGGAGGAAGGAAAGAAGAAAAAAGTGAAAAGATTCTTAACACTCCATAAAACAAAAATTTTAAAAGACCTAAATGTAATATACTAGTAGAGTTAACATTGAATCATCATATTAAATGATGAATTGCTTCATTATGTTCTATTAAATTATGATCCTATCTAATAAAGATGGAATATGCAAATTGACCATCACTTCCTAACAAAGATGGCGGCGCCCACAGCCAATAAGGAGGGACTATGCAAATTAATGTAACAAAGATGGCGGAGGCTGGCCCGGAGTGAAAACGGGGGGCAACTCCTAGCTCCGGAGTGAAGGCAGGAGGCGGTGGCTAGATCAAAGGCCCAGATCCCGGGTGCTGGAGGGAAACCGGTGCCAGCAGCCAGGAGAAGGAAGGCCTATTCTTGCACGAATCTTCGTGCATCAGGCCTCTAGTATTTAGATAAACATGCATGAGGGTTGAATTCGTGGAAGAGTGCCTTATTTAGCTACCCTGCTTGAAATGGGTGGAGCTCTTGCTTCTGCAAGTTAACACCCAAACCACACTCATTGGAACCATAGCACTCAGGGCTGTGGGTTCCCCTAGCCAGCCTTGCTCTGTCCTCCAGAAGAGCCTTCCCTCAGACTGCTTTGGTTATTGCTCTTTGAATGCCATGTCACTCATATCAGTGATACTTATAAATCCATAGAATTTAAAGACTGAGACTCATTTCAGAGGCTGTTTAATCAAGCAACCTCATTTTACAGCTTAAAAATGAAAACCTAGAGCAGTTCAGATCAAACAGTTTGTAATTAAGTTAGACTTAGGAATTATACTTATTCTGATAGTAATGAAGGGCCATTACAGAGATTTCTATGTAGGAAAGTAATGCGATAAATGTAATGGGTGTACATCACTGTTTTCTAGACTTGCAAATTTCACCATCCAAAAAAGTTCTGTGAAATTCATAGGCCTCCAGATATGCACACACCACACACACACATGCACGCACGCACACACAAATAAAAATGGGGGTGGGAGAGGGACCAAATAGAGTTTTGCAACTTTTTCTTATGTCAACTAGAGAAATGAAAGCAAATGAACATATAATCACTGAATAAATATTTATTATAATTTTACATGAGAGATTTTTGATGCAAAAATGTTATGAAATTCTAAAATTTTTTCATAACTGAAATTTAAGTCCTTCCCTGGAGACCCTGATTCCCCAGCACTGGGTTGAGGCCAGGTTTGGGGGAACCACTGATTTATTCCACCCTGTCCTCCAAAGCAGGAAGCTTTCCCCTAATCTCTGAGAGACAATGGCATTGACTCTGCTGGATGCCTGTTCCATTTGGGGCCCTTCTTCCTTGAAAGAGATTTTTAAAAATCTCTGTCTGAAAAGAGCTGGAGATTTGGGGTTCAAAGATGGGCATCACAAGCTCATTTTCCTCACATAGAGAAAGAGGATTATAATAAGAAATTCCCATACCACAGGACTGTCATGAGGATTAAATTGGAATATAAATGTGAAAATGTCTGAGTGAACTGTAAAACACTACAAATATCAGTTACTGTTAATAGTATTCAGGAGCTGGCATTGGATTTACCGATTTTCTCAAGGGTTAAATTAAAAGTAAAACAATGTCTCCCCCAACACACACACCATACATGAGCACAAAAAGCTCTAAAAGCAGGACATACTAAATCAGGGATACTTTTTCTTAAAGGGATCTGAGATGATCCTTTGAATTTTCCTCATTTTAACACTAAAATAATGGACATCCTGGAATCACAGTTATTTCCTGAAATCCTCTCAAGAAGAAACAATTGCCCCCTTCTTCTAGCTGATGTTTGTGTTGTAGAATTAAAGGGTATGTCTTTTCTATGGACACCAAAAGCTCCAAGGAATTCCAGGCAATGCTTATTGGCACCCACACAAACTTGTACCTATAGTATTAGAAGGAGTGAATTCAACCTGTGTGAGAACTGAAAGGTACTTTAGACTTCACAATTCAGCACCCTTATTTTATAGATGACAAAGACCCTTTCAATGAGCAGTAACTTAACACAAGACATATCTTCCAGACCAGTCTTCTTTTTGAAACACCACAGCCAAAAAAGGACTTATTCTGATGTTCCTATCCCACCTGTGAATGCTCCTCAAAATACACAAAAAACACATACACCATAACGTATGTCAAACATACAAAAACAGCAAGGTGGCACATGGTGATTTTGCCTCTCTTCCTCCCCCCTCTCTAGAGATGAGGTACATTCATTCATTTGTTCCTTCCTTTGTTAATTCTTCTATCAGTTCATTCATGAAACAATCAAGTGATCCTTAAATATTTGTTAAACATCCACTATGTGCAAAGCACTGGGCTCAGCAAAGCAGAAACAGGAAAACTAAAGGCAGTATCGAAGAGAAGACTTACACATAGAAAACGAACCATCACAGGAAGGGTAGAGATCTAGTGTAAAATGCAAGAGTTAGAGCAAGACAGCCCATTTCAGTAACCCAACAAATTATATAGCTGAGCAGAGAGCCAATTTATAGCAGCTTGAAAAGAAAAGCTTGGTGAGAAATAAACATCCAAACAAAATGCTCTAGCCGGTTTGGCTCAGTGGATAGAGCATTGACCTGCGGACTGAAGAGTCCCAGGTTGGATTCCTGTCAAGGGCACATACCTCAGTTGCAGGCTCCTGGCCCTGGTCTGGGGCATACTGGAGGCAACCAATCGATGTGTCTCTCTCACATCGGTGTTTCTCTCTGTCTCTCCCTTTCCCTTCCACACTCTCTAAAAATCAATGGAAAAAAAATATATCCTTGGGTGAGGATTAAAAAAATTAAAAAATAAAAATAAATAAAAGCAAACAAATAAGCAAGCAAAACCAGTTAATTAAGGGCTCAGTAAAATGTGAATCCTATGACATTAGGCTCTGGTCTATCTGAGGCACCTGTGTAGCATCAGTGCCTAGAAAATGAGTTGCATACAGGGGCTGCTCAGTGAGTATCTGTGACTGAATGTTTACGTGTAGGATGTCCACTCCTAAAACCTACCTAAGCCCACAGTGCCTATCCTGGAATAGAAACTTAACCCACAATTAAGACATTTATTACACAATTATTACAGTGGTCACCTGAGACCAGTATTTGTTCAAAGTTTGACCCAGAGCTTTGGGCCTTTTTATCATGTCTGGCTTTGAGGAAATGACAGAATTTGAGGACTGATTCTTATGTGATTTCATTCCTTCAGGAATGATCATATACCAATTTTTCAACGTTTCAATACTTTTAAACAACGTTAATGTTCAGGATAACATTACATAAGAACCTATTTATAGGGGCGCACATTTTTTCCTTTCACTTCAGGCTCCCAAGTGGTTTGGCATGGCACCAGTCTTTTCATAATTTTGACATTTTCTTTATCATGGATTTTTTTTGGCATTAATTTTGATTTTAAAAAATATTGCAGTTAAATAGTATTTATTTTGATTGTGAGATTGTTTTGTCTCCCCTTTAAAGTTTTGTGCCTGAAGCTAGTGCCTCGCTCGCCTTAGGCTAATCCTGGCCTAAGGAACAGCCTCTTACATGCTGCTTCCCTACAGCCTTGTCTGGGCCTCTTTATACCACAGGGTCAGTGGAAGGTGCCTCGGGAGAACCTGGAGACTGAAGGAACATGGAGAGAACAATAGAGAGGTCCCAAGAAGTTGGGAACACTCACACCTCTAACAGCCATGTTGTATTTCGAACGCATTAGGGCAGATTCTAAAGGTAAATTTACCATATCACATTTTTTATCATATATTTGGTTTTACAGAGTGTGGGTTGTTTTGTTTTGTTTTTCAAAACAAGGCACACATGCCTTCTTGCTCAGCGTGATTATTTATTATTTTCGTTTTCCCCTCATTAATATAAGAAAGACTAAGGTGGGTATGAGGAAGAAACTCACCAAGGGATGGAAGGGAGAAACAAGGGTGGGGGGAAGGGGCAATATTGTGAATAGCCTTCCCAGTGAGAAACTCCTGACTTAAAAAGGCTTGGGACTGGGAGGGCTGGAGGTGGGAATGGAAAGTGTTTAAAAGTCATGACTCAGAATTAGTTTTAAGTCTTCCCATGATAGAGTTAAGTGGTATTTGTTATGAGCAGAAATAATTAACTCCTTTTGTAAGGTCTAAAACAACTATAACTGTGCAGGACAATTTTATTGTGTTTTTAAAACTAATTATAAAATTACAATATGCACATCGTTTATAAAATTAGAAAATATTATAATAGAAAAAAAGAAAATTCAACCATAATTTCACACCCAAAGATAACCATTGTTAACATTTTAGCACATTCCCTTTTAGTCTTAATACTAAATATTTGATATCAAACTTCATTTGCACTTTTGTATCCCTTTTTATTGAATAGTATATCTTGAGCATTTTCCCCATATCTTTAAAATGTTCACCTATATCATTTATAATAATGGCATAAAATACCATCATGTGGATTTAACAGGTCCCGTGTTGTTAGACATGCAATTTATTTTCATTTCTTGCCATTGTAATAATTGTGTAATAAATGTCTTTGTACATAATTCATTGGCTTAATTTTTGTCCATTGGCTTATGCTAGAATCCTAACTGGAAATTTATTTTTTTATTTTTGAAGAGCATGAATTTTAGCTCTGTTTTAATTTTTTTAGATATTAAGTACTATTTCACACTTTATTATATATGCTTTCTACTGGTCTCTCTGCTGATTTAATACCTATGAAAATACTAAGATTATTATAATAATTGGAGAAATGTATTAGTGAAAATGCTTATGGTAAATATTTCCATCAGAAATGTTTCTGGTAAAATCAAATGCTATAGTTTTTCTCTTGAATAAAGATTCTTTGGTTTATTAAGAGTTATTAAAATTTGCTTGTTTCTCCTAATGCTTTTCTAATGCTTTACTTACTTCTTTATATTATGCTCATGAAAAGTAAATACAGGTTAATAGCAATGCAGCCTCTTTTGTTTTCAACTCCTCAGACATTCCTGGGTCAGAATTAGGCTCAGTGCTCTTGGTAGGCTGTATTGGAAGAAATGACCATATTTCTTTTTCTTTCCAATTTTAGCTAGACTGTTGTTTTTTTCAAACATGATTATACAGACAAATTTCTAAGTACTCCTTTAAGCTGCTTGTTCTTGCTTTCATGGGTGACAACCCTAGGGCTTCCTCAGTAGCCCCATGTTGGTCCCACATACTCTCTTTTCACCAGGGTCTTCCCTCGTGCACTGTCCCAAGTGTTTGTACAAGTCACAGTGGGGCCAGAGCCCTCAGGCCTGTGAGGAGCAGAGATGGCTAGAAAGGAGTTTTCTCAAGAACCATCCAGTGGCCGATTAGTTTAAATTAGTTGATGAGAGTTAGATATATCTTTAGGACAGCTAATTACTAGTGTGACCTTCCCACCTCCCTAGCTTCTAAAAATAAACAGGGCTAATCTTTTTTTTTTCCTGTGCTTACCTCATGTCAGACACTGTGCTAAACTCTTTACAAACATCATCTATTGAATCCTCAAAACAACTTTATGAAGTTTCCATTTTACAGATAAGGAAACTGAGGCCAAAAGGTCCCAAACCTCAGACATCAGAGCCCATGCAGCTACTGTGCTGTCCAAGCCCCCTCTCCTCCATTCTCACCTCACTTTTACTTTCTTAGTGGGCAAGACCTGTTAGGTGCCTAGTGGCAAAGTGAACTGACCCAACAAAGGACAAGATGTCAAAATCTCCACACTTAATCTTCAGGTGGAAGTGTGGAGAAGAGGCAGAACAGCAACCAGTGTCAAAGCCCCCTTCATCTTCTTCCTGAGTCTCTCCTACCTCTTAGAAACGTCTCTACCTCTCTTTTCTCCCCCACCCTAGGAGCTTAGGGACCTCTTTCTGACTTGGGATTGCCCAAAGTCCCCCTCTTCAGTAATCAAATGGCTGCAGTTCCTTTCAGAGTGCTCCACACTCCAACAACCTCCTGGAGACTGAAGGGGATGCTTGCTCCTTCACTGCTTCAGAGCTCCTTCTGCCCAGACTAGCCTGCTTGGCTCAGTATTCACAAAGTGCCTGATAGTGCCCTGGTATACGGTAGTCCCCCCTCATCCTCATCCTCAAACTCACCTGTTTTTGCTTTCTGTGGTTTCAGTTACCCTGCATCAACACTTTATCATAAGAAGGGTAAGTACAGCTCAATAATATTTTGAGAGAAACCACATTAACATAACTTTTTTTACAGTATATTGTTATAATTGCTCTACTTTATTATTAATCTTGTCCTGTGCCTAATTTATAAGTTAAACTTTATTGTAGCTATGTATGTATAGGGGAAAAAAAGCATAATACATATAGGGTTTGGTACTATCCATGGTTTCAGGCATCCACTGTGGGTCTTGGAAGTATCCCCTATGGATTACTTCCAAGGGGATATAATGCTACCCCAGCCTTTAGTCATTCCCAAAATTAAACTCTCTCAGAGAACCAGTGTGTGGTTCCAGAAAAATAAACCTTGGATTCAGAGCACTCAAAACCCAGTACCTTTAACTAAATTGGCCATGGATTTAGGCAATTGTTTAGACAAAAGAAAGCACCCCAAAATAAGAAACATGGGTCCCGGTCCTCAAGAAACTCCAATGGAAAGCTGGGAAAATTTGATCAAGTAAAGTAACTAGTCTCAATTTCACCATGCATAGAAGGGTAACTAATAATATTTTCATTGTCTGCCAAACAGATCAATAGTATCTTCCTGCCCTATCCCCACCTCAGAAGGTGTTCTGCTCATCTGCTGGAAGATTGCTAAAAAGCACTATCCTGATTGTGCCATTCCTTGCTTAGAACCTTCAGCAATGCTCTGTCTAACCTTTATGGTAAAATCTTTTGACTTGTTAGCCTGCTCTGCAAGACCCTTCATGGCCTGACACCTGCCTGCCCATCCTGCATCAGCTCTCTTTGTCCTCACATGTCCCTACATACAACTAGGTCAACTATGCCAGATTGTCTTTCATCTCTTCTCCTTAAAACCCTTTCCAATCTCCAAACCCACTCCTTCAGGCCCCCTCAGTGTCCTGTGCTTATGTTTAGGAGCACTTGTCAGTCTATTAGTCTCCTCCACTTGACTATAGGCTTTTGAGGATAGAAACTGTGCCTAGCTCACGATAGGTGCTTAATAAATGTTTGTTGAATGAAAGAAGGAGGAAAAACCCAAACAACTCTTAGGCTGTATAAAGTGGTTTTATTTCAACAATTTGATCTTCCCAGTGCCTTTTAAATATTAACACAGCAGAACTACTGTTTGGTTATGTCCAGTCTCCATGATGGCAGCAAGTAAATGCCTCTAGGCCTCTTGCTGCTAAGGAAAGAAGTCTTGATTACCCATACTTCTCCTCAAAGGAACATTTGTTCTAGCACTGGAGACCTTCTGGGCTACCATAGTTCAGAGATTATCATCAATAAATATAGATAATTTCATGAGATATGGCCTTATATGACTCACCTAAGAATGACTCAGACCCTCAATACCTTTTCTTTCTTGGCCCCAGTGTACAGGGGAGATAGTCAAACCAGCAGGGATCAGCCAAGGCTACAGGTGACTCAAGACAAGGAAACAGGAAGGACCTCCAGGGAACTGGATAGGGATATAGAGGTCTTCAGAGAGTCTCAAAGTTGTGTATAGTTCTAGTTCCTTTCTCAGCCAACTCCAGAAATACTGTGTGTCCTGATTCCCATAGTTCTTTTACTCTTACCTCAACCCCAGAGCCTGGTCAGTTGATTCTCCTGAAGAACTTTGGGCCCAGATCTCTGCTTTACTGGCTAATTTCCAAGAGAAGGCCTTGATCAGAAAACTAACTCACTAAACCACCATTGGTTCCAGCCCCACTCTAGTTGATCCCACCAGCCTGTGAAGCTTTTCTACAGCAAATAGAAGGGGGTTCAAATGTGAATAAACGTATAGCTGACCTCCATCCTGTCAGCTCACTTTCTAAGGCCATACCCTAGAATCCTTGGCTTTTACTAGTATATCCTTCTAGTTAGGGACCATGCTACCATCCTAGAGGGATCATCTACCACTTTATAAAAAGAAACAGATAATTTAGAATAAGTTCTTCTTTAAATCTTCTATGTAATACTAGAAGTTCTATTTTTCTTCCACTTATATGTCCTATTCCTCTCTTGCAATCACTCCTCCCACACACACACACACCAAAAAACCCCCACAAATATGCGTGCACACAAACACACACACACAAACACACACACACACACCACTAATGATTGTTCCCCTTTGTTATATCTTTATTCATAGTGATCCACCTGCCTAGGATTTACCTAACCAAATTTCTCCTCCAAAGCTAACTTAAGCTGTTCTTCTTCCATGCTCTTGCAGCACTTTCCTCCCCAAAACCCATTCTTGCCACTCACTGCACCAATTTGAATGGTATGTTAATGTGTCTTTCTTCACTCTAGACCTTATTTGGCTCTGTTCAGTATTGGCTCATGGTAGATACTCAGTCAATATTGACCAACCCCAACAATTTTGTGGATTTTTCCCTGACCATGGCAGCCCATGCTGAGTCATCCTTCTTTCAACTCCCATTGAACACACCACTCGGGACTGTACAGTTCGATGCCTAAACTGTTCTTGAGTTGGTTCATGCTCTATCAGTGCTGTTCTAGCAGTCAGAGCCTCAAGGCTGGAGATTATATCATATATTCCTTCTGTCACCTTCATGGTGACTAGAAGTGCTAGGTGGCCAGTGACACAAAAAGTAGTAGTGAATTGCTTGCTTTCTTATAAATAAAAGACTAGTCATAAACTGATAATGAACCACAGCACAACAGAGGGGTTTAAAGAATTATGTGGCCCCTGATTTTCTCAGGAGTGTAATTGTCAAACAAGGTGAGTTTCAATTTTCACAATTAAGTCCCATTTACTGACAACTTCCTATAAGCCAGGCATTTTATTGGACAGGGTACATACATCAAGACATTGGATTTTCATGAAAACACTGCAGGACCGATATCATTGTTTTTATCTTACACAAGAAAAAAATTGAAGTTTGGTAGGGTTTGGTGACTTGCCAAAGGCCACCAGGTAGGTAGAGAAGATCCAAGAGCCAAACCCAGTTGTGTGAGACGCTACAGCCCTGTACTCTTTCCATGCACTACCTAGTTTTACTGGCCAAGCACTCTTTGCACATCCTTTTTCTGTTGTTCCTCAGTCACTGCAAATATCCCACCTATGTGTCTGTTTCCTGGATCAGAGAACCTGAAGGCCATGTTTGGGCTTTCTAAGGTGACTACATTTCTGTTGGGGAGCCTAGCTGTCCAGTTCATCTTGGGGTTGTGGAAAGCTTAGAGGCTCCTAAAGCAATCTGGTTTACCCAGAGTCTAAGAGGTTGAGAGTGACCTAGGGCCAACAAGGAGGCCCCCAAGGGTCAGTGCTAATTGGGGCAGATGCCCCAGGGGTACATAGCCCAGACTGTTCCCAAGGAGTTCAGCTGGAACCAGATTGCCTCAGGAATGTGAGTGAGGCAAACAACTGCTTGATTGTTTGAGCCCCTACACTTGGTACCAGGGGCTGCTTCCCAGCTAAATGTAGGCCAACAGGATTTCTGAAAACTGTTTGCAAAGCTGAATACAACACTTTCTTCATTTGCATTTAAAAAATAAACTCAGCCTGGAAATGGGCATTAGCCAAGCCCTTCCTGAAAATTGAGAAAGAGTGAAATGGGAGAGATCTCTGCTCCCCAACTGTTCCTCTCCCCAATTCACATGCAAGCAGAGGTTGCTTTGTTTTGTAAGCCACTCTTTCCATTAAATTCTAGCTCAAGAACTTGAACAATGAGCTGCAGCCTCTCTTCTAGGGTGAAACTGTGTATCTAGGGACTTGCAGGTAGTATTAGAATGTTTCCCTAGGACAGGGGTGGGCAACCCCTGGCACGCGTGCCAAAGATGGCACGCCAGTAACTTTTGCTGGCACGCGAAATCCTCTCTTATAATCTTCCATTTACAATTTTTTTCTTAATATCAACTTTTTTATTTTTCAGATAAATTCAGTGTAGGTGCATCTTAGATAAATAAATAATTTTACATAACATGTATACATTAAAAAATAAATGTATTTTTCATCATCATATACTGTGTTTTTGTTGCTCGAATGAATTTTATTATTTCTTCAAGGTTCTTCACATACGTACACCTTAAGAGATATCAAGTAGGCATAACATGTTCTCAAAAAATTAGGGTTGGCACGCAGAAGAATTTTGAGTCAGAGATTTTGCTGGTTTTGGCACACACTCAGAACGGTTGACCACCCCTGCCTGCCCTAGGATTACTGTTTTAGACATGTTATCTTACATGTCCCACATCTTAAGTGCATCTTGACAGTCAACACCAATCCATAGTGTCCATCATTCATAAATTAAGATGAGGTAGCACCTTGATTTCCCTCTTGCTATCATAGTGAAAGGCTTAGTGACAATCAGAAATGGTTGGCACTTTCTCCTGGCTAGCCCTCTGCTATTGCCCTCTCATTCCCTGACCACCTTCACCACAAGGGTCAAATGAGAGTTTCATGCAACATTTATTGGCTTTCGAGAAAGTGGTTGCCTCTCTATTACTAGTCTTCTGTAACTCTTGCATTAGATCTAGTCTAAAAATAATAATGATTTGAGAAAAATAAAATATTAATGCAAATTTCATCCCATCATAATATCCCACTTTTCCAAAATCAAACTCATTATAAATGTACCAGGACATAACATTCTGGGTCTCAGTGAAAAATATAATCACATACAGAGTGAAAAATATATATATCTACATACAGAGTGAGTTAATACATGAATTAAGGTTTCTAGAGGAGTTCTGGAGATGACCTCTATCTTTCTTTTTCACCTTTTGGACATATCCACATATCCATTTCCTTAATCTTCAAAGAAGACACCACTGACTTGATTGTACACTGTGGGCAGATGTGGCTGAAACGGACAATCCATAATCAACTTGTGGCTAATGTACTTATAAATTTAATGATAGGGACAATTTTCAGCAATGTTTCTTCCCTCTAAACTTAAAACATTTTCTTTCCTTTTAAAGCTTACATTTATTATCTCTTAAATATGGAGTTTTGAAAGAAAGTAGTAGTTAAAACAATATCTTAGATATTCTTGCCTTCGACAACTAAACAAAATGATTATATTTTACTGATTTGAATACAATTTGGGCCTGTGTTTGCATGTCTGTTTGGTGGTGTTATTTATAAAAACTACGATTCTGTTGGAATAACTGTGGGCGGGGACAGATACCTCTCTGGAGAAGTTTGTTTTCTGTGCCCATAATGAAATCACTTATGAATGATATGCCATGCTGTATAATGTTTGAAATTTTGCTGTCAGAAACACATACATAGGCTTTGTGGTTGAATTCCCAGAGACTTCATTTTAAATCATGTTGGTCTCTGAACCATTTCCACCAAAATGTGCTAAAATGCAGAAGTTGGCAATTCAATTTTTATTCAGCCTTTCAGGAAGGAAGGCCCAGTAAGTTTTGCTTGTTCATGTCACTGATGATATTCATCAGTGAGGCCTAAATCTAATTCTGCGGGCTTGCTACTGCTTTGTTGTACTGTCATTTCTGAGCCTCAATCTCCTCTCTCTCTCTCTCTCTCTCTCTCTCTCTCTCTCTCTCTCTCTCTCCCTCTCCCTCTTCCTCTCCCTCTCTTTTTTAATCACAGCAAAAAGTTTCTTAAGAGCTTAACTTCCAGCCAAGTGCCAGCTCTCCCATTTAATTTGTCCTGCTTCCCCACAGCACTTGTACTTTATGTTCAGGCAGAGGTGAGGTCAGTTCTCAGGGCCCGGCTCTCTGGACACCCTCAATGATGACCTCATTAGAGTCACAGATGTTTGCTGCACTTTGGGAGATCTGGAAAAAACAGAGCAGTAAACTAGGCCAGCTTGCAGTGAGGCTGTTACCCACAATTCAAGATAAAATGCTGGATAGTTCCCACTAGGTTCTGGTCGGCTAGGAAACGGCAACTTATTAATCTTGTGTCAGAGAGCCAGCTGCAGCCGTGGCAGTTACCATATTTCACCACCAACTCCATGTCTGGACAGCCATTGTCTTTTTTTTTTTTTAAATGAAAAAACTCTACAAATCAGCTGCGTTCTCCCTCTCCCTCTCCGTTCCCCCCTTTTAACTTAGCAAAACCCCCGTGTGTCCTCCCTGGAGAAGTGGCACTCCGGCACCGATAGAGTTCGGGTGCATGGGCGAGCCTGTGGTTGGTTTACTAATTCAGAGAGATTGCTTACTTTCCAACTTTAATGATATTCCCTCAGCATATCACTTTGGTTGCCTGGCGACAGGATTTGAGCTAGGCCTCTCATTTGATTCCCACACATCAGACCCTGAAAAGCACTTTTTTCCCTGTCCCTCAGCTTTTGATTCTTTCTCCTCTGAAACCCTTCCCCCTGCGGTGTCGGTATGGGTGGGCAGAGCGGTGGTAGAAGGAGGGCAAGGGTGAAGGGCGGCCTGTAGCGTACTGGTCACACATCAAGGCCTCCAAACAAAACCTCCAGGAACCCTTCCTGACAAACACAAATTCCCCTCAGAAAAAGCAAATTTGGCTTTCCCTTCAGAGTGTGGGTGTCATTTTAAAACTTTTCCTAGATACTTTATTAAATCTGATGCTTTGCATTGTTTTTCGTGCCGTTTCTCACAAAAGATGTTCCATCATCAACAAGTTGCTGTAGGAAAAAGCAGCTTGGGAAGAGCGGGAATAACCTAATACACTCGCCAGCCTTTTGCCCATGCCCATCATAATTTCATTACAGCGCACGGCTTTTCCCACAATGAAGAAATGTTTTATGCTTAAAGCTACATGCTAAAACCCAAGGTGTCACTGCAAAAGAAAATGGAAAATTTGCATCTTTTTAAAGAAAAATAGAGATGCTTATATCTATTGTCTGGAAAGGCTCAACTGAAAAAAATTGCAGTGAGCACATATATGTGCATTTTATGGTTGAAGCGACTAAAAAAAAAAAGGAAAAGAAGAAAGTAAAAGAAAAATGCATATGAAATGCATTTGAGTTTTCCCACAGTGGTATTTCGGTTATTTAAATGAAATTTTATATGCTGTGCTCATGTCCTCCAAAGAGCATAATAGCATATAACAGTTGGAGCACTTAATGAGCTAGTTAGCTTTACTGACTAGTTAGTGCACAATCACACTGACATGGATTTCAAATACATACTAGTATGTATATGGTTTCTATTCATGAATGCATGTCTATACCCTTAGACACGTATTTGTAGATTGCTCTCAAAACATTAAAGTTTCCATATGCATGTCTTTTTTGATGACCAGTCTATTGTAAAAATGTAGTTCAACTATTCTCGTTAGAGTTTATTTTCTCACAGATCCCTGACGGATTTGCTCATGTAACTCCCATTCTCGTGTGCAAATCCCCTGTGTATTGGTGGGAGAATGGACTTCTAATTCCACACTGGGCTGGAAGTAGGATTCTTAACCTTTACTCTCCTGTTGTTGAACTTATATAAAGCTAACAAAAGTGCTTTACCCTTTCTACAGCAATGATTAAAAATGTGTACAAAGTTGCTGCTTTTCCACTAACACTTTTTGAATTCCTCCCCATATGCTCACCCTCACACCTCCTTCCATTTTCTGTACTTACAAGATGTACTTCCTGCTCTTACTACTCACTTAGTTATTAGGTAGTTGAGGGAGACAGTTTCATACTGTACATTTCTACATGTGAAAAAAGAATGGTTTCAGATCAGTGTTTAAGCGTCATTTCTATTCTGTTCAAAGTTGTAATTAATATGTTATTTGCATTTTAGCTGTCCAGATGGGCAAAGCAGATATCTATTTATAAATTCTATTGATTTTGTTATTCTAATATTTGGTAGTTTTGTATTTCATGTATGCCAAGAACGTTCTGGTTTTTGAAAATTCCAAGTAGATATTGAATAAGTACAATATAAAATATTTCTATTGTCAGAGTATTAATAAAACTTGATAAGCATGCTCCCTTCAATTTTATTTTTCCTTCTGAATTTAATGATTGATATACCCAAGAACATAAAATTCGATATAAAATATATTCAATATGAAAATTCACTATAACCACACTAATGCCAGCATCTCATATTTGTGCTGTGTTTAAGGAGGCAGAAGGTCAAGTGGAAAAGAAAATCTAATTGTTTTCAGGGAGCAACAAGGGGGGTACTTGGATACTTAAGGTAGAGTAAATGGAATGACTTAAATAACTAGGAAGAATATCTCAAATGTCCTTATTTTAAAAGAGTTTGAAACCCCCAATAAAGAGTTGACCTGACTTGCTGTGGCTTTTCATTAATAAAATATTAAAAATTAATACTAGAAAGTCAATGTTGTGGTTTTCTTTAAATACAAAGTACAATTGTTACTCTAATTGTTTTCCCTCTATTTCCTCACTGTAATTGGATCTGAACTAGAAATTTAAAAAAATAAAATATTTTTTATCTTGCAAATATCAAGTTTCTAAAATCCCTGTGATGGAAACTTAATTATTTCTAGTTTCTTTTCATAGTGTAGACCACTGGATAGGCATGTGCTTCTGGATGCATGCCTGAATTGTTTTACCTGCAATTTCCGTCACTCATAGCAACTCACCTGGGCTGTAGTACTGTCCTCCGAGTCTAGAGACCCGTGTATGTACTAGAGGAACAGAGAACATGAGTAGGATGATGTTTCATTCTTTTTCCCTGTAGAAGACAAAAGAGAATCAAGTCTGAGTTTGGAAAAGTGAAGGCTTATTGATCTCATTAATAAATGGATGGCCATCAGAAACTTAGAATTAGTTTGCTGTTATTTTCATGGTGGTAGGCATTTATGTCAGATAAAAGAACATGAAGAAATAAAATACCTTGAATTCATAATTGTTGACCCAAATAAGTGTTTCATTTGTTAAGAGCTAATCACGTTCTATATTATATGTTAACATCGATATGTATGCATAGCATAGTTGCATTAAACATAGTAAATGTAACACGTGCAAGTGGCACCTAGCTCTTGTTTATACGCTACTCTTATAAACAATATCTATGAGGATGAGCTGTGTGATAAAGAAGGGAACAGGGAAATGGAGAAGTCTGGATATGTGTCCTTAATCTTGTCATGGATCTCTGAGCCTCAGTTTCCTTAGCTGTAAAGCCAGGGAACTGTGTTCCATAGAAAACTTCAATTAATCCTTACAATTTGGTTCTTACTGAATGGTTCTGTGGTCCCTATGAGGAAGGGATTTAATGATAGTTCCTATTTATATGTCAAGAAGAGGAAAAGAAGGTTTGTGTGTGAGTGTGTTTAAGAACTACATGACCATCCTGGCCTATCTAACATAATACCACCCAGATGGGTCTACATGGTGTGTATCTGCACCATCACAGTTTTCAAAACAAAGGCTGATGAAGGAGGGAAAAGTAGTAGGAGAAAAAGAAACCACCAGTCAATGTAGACTCCATAAGAAATCGGAAACCCCTCAATTTACTTCTCTTTGTGCGTAAAAAGCTTTTAAAAACCAAAACAGACTTCTTTTTGAACATTTCTAGCAGATCTCACTGTTCCTGTTGTTGCATGCACCGAGTTTAAATTCTCAGCCAGATGAACACAGCCCAGCGGAAGTTCTAATCCTCAAAAAGTAGACAAATAACAGGGAAACTCCAACGGCCCCTTAATACAGCTGAACTCTCAGGCCTCCCCGGGATGCAGGATTCTGAGTGGTGCTGGAGTTGGGGTTGCTATTTTGTTTGTCCCCATGAGCCCCACCTCGGCATGCCAATGCACTGATGTAAGAATTCCAAATGAGCTTGCTCAGAAGGGCCCAGATTAGCTGGGTTGCTAGGATCTCGCCATTCCAACCCCCTTTTCCACTTCAGTGGACTGAGCTTTTGACACTATGAAAAGCACCATTTAAAATTAATTAAAGCTTCTTATTTGGTACCAAATCTCATCACTGCTGACTACATTTAATATGTTTTATGTGTGGCTTTAAGTCCCTGTCCCATCATGTGTTGTATGATTCTGCAATGAAGCAGCTGCAAGTTAGAAAACACAGAAGCAACCTGAATTTAGCTCTTTGGTATTTTATCTGGTGTATTAAACTGCAAAGCTCGTCTCCTAGTCTCCTGGGTCATGTAAATTTCTTTAAATGAAAGAATAGTGCCCAATCTGGAATTGAAAACAGGAGACCTGAGTTCTAGTCCTCCTTAGTCACTAAGGAGGGTTAGGGTTAAGATGATAGGCAAGACACAGTTACTTTTTAAAACTTCAGTTTCCTCATCTGTAAAAGAAAGAGGCTGATCACTGCATTCAGATAGAAAGTTTTAGGATGCTGAGTGTCAGAGGCAGGGTTGCATTTTAGGTTAGACCTACAAGTTTTGGGGTCAAACTGTTCTGGGTTTAATCTCAGTTTAACAACTTCCTGTGTAACACTTAGCAATTTGCATGACCTCCAGAACCCTCAGTTTCATCATCTGTTTAATGGGGTCAATAATCGTATCTTCCTCATAGGGATTATTGTGAAGATTAAATGAGGAAATGTGTGTAAGTGCTGAGAAGAGCACCTCCTGTATGACATATGTCTGATAAGCCCTCAATAAAAATGAGCTGGTATCATAATCAGAATTGTGTCAAGAGTTATTTGTTGTCATTGCATTTGGATTCAATATCATTGGCAACCAAGCATGTGAGTTCTCAGTTCCCAAACATCTACATATATAAAAGTCTAAGTGACCATCGTGACCGAACAGATGACCAAACAGGCTGCATGGGGTGACTAGGCCGGCAGGGGGGACAATTGGGGGTGACCAGGCCGGCGGGAGGGGGGACAGTGAGGGGTGACCA
>NW_005354464.1:2011461-2050866 GCF_000412655.1 Myotis brandtii | reverse complement strand
CCACCAGTGCACAAATTTCATACACCGGGCCTCTAGTCTGCTATAAATAATGTCTTCAAATTTGAGACAACATTTTGTCATTTATATGGGCTACAAATTATTTTGTAGTTTATTAGTTTCAGATGACTTACTAATAACTTTCTCCAAAAGTCAGGGGTCAACTTATCCAACTCATCAATGTTTTTTCAAAAATCAACCAGTGTTGATTAGATCATGATGATGGCAATATAATAAAGACTCTTTAAAGTGCAGGAAAGTCTTGCAAACACAAAAAGGAAAAAAATACTTTTTTTTTTTAAAGCTGTGACAAAAATAACACAAATAATTTGCTTGACTAAACCTAGTCTGAGTTTTATATGCTTCCAGGAGTCTTGATTTTTGTGTGTGTGTGATTTTTAATACAGTTTGTTTGTATTGCTAAATTATATTCTGTATTTGGACTATGGCAGTCCCTGTCAACATTTTGTGCACCTTGGTTGAACAGGAGGAAAAAAATAAAACGTGAGAATAGAATAATGATTATCCTGAATTGCATACCAGAAGACTTCTGCATGTGGGACACAAAGGTTTTTCTTCATTGAGGGGTCAATCAAATGAAAAATATATGCTTGCAGAGAACTGACCTCCCCTGCCTTCCTTCTGAGGTTTGATGGTTGGTCTGATGGTTCTCTGTTTCTGGATCTATTTTTGTTCATCAGCATCAGTTTATGTTGTTTATTAATATCCAGTACTTGAATGTTTCCTGAAGACTTAGCAAAACATGCTGTATTTGCTATCCATGAAAGAAACTCTTTTTAAAAAATTCTTTATTATTTAAAATATTACATAGAGTATTACATATGTCTCCTTTTCCCCCTATTGACGTCATCCCGGCCACCCCCAACCCCCAGCACATGCCCTTACCCCCCTAGTGTCTGTGTCCATTGGTTATGCTTATATGCAGGCATACAAGTCTTTTGGTTGATCTCTTAACCCTCACCCCACCCTCCCCTGCCTTCCCTCTGAGGTTTGATGGTTGGTCTGATGGTTCTCTGTTTCTGGATCTATTTTTGTTCATTAGCATCAGTTTGTGTTGTTCATTATATTCCACAAATGAGTGAGATCATGTGATATTTATCTTTCTCCCACTGGCTTATTTTGCTTAGCATAATGCTCTCCATATCCATCCATGCTTTGTGAGTGGTAAGAGTTCTTTCTTTTTAACAGCAGCATAGTATTCCATTGTGTAGATATACCACCATTTTTTAATCCACTCATCTGCTGATGGGCCCTTATGATTTCAAAAAATCTTAGCTATTGTAAATTGTGCTGCTATGAACATAGGGATGCATATATCCTTTCTGATTGGTGTTTCTTGGGATATATTCCTAGAAGTGGGATCACTGGGTCAAATGGGAGTTCCATTTTTAGTTTTTTGAGGAAACTCTATACTATTCTCCACAGTGGCTGCATCCGTCTGCATTCCCACCAGCAGTGCACGAGGGTTCCTTTTTCTCCACATCCTCGCCAGCACTTGTCTTTTGTTGATTTGTTGAGGATAGCCATTCTGACAGGTGTGAGATGGTATCTCATTGTTGTTTTGATTTGCATCTCTCTGATGATTAATGTCTTTGAGCATGTTTTCATGTCTCTTGGGCTTCTGTATGTCCACTTTCAAAAAGTGTCTAAGTCCCTTGCCCATTTTTTATTGGATTATTTATCTTCTTTTTGTTAAGATGTATGAGTTCCCTATAAATTTTGGAGATTAGGCCCTTATCAGATATAACATTGGCAAATATGTTCTCTTATGCAGTGGGCTTTCTTGTTGTTTTGTTGATGGTTTCTTTCACTATGCAGAAGCTTTTATTTTGATGTAGTCCCATTTGTTTATTTTCTCCTTAGTTTCCATTGTCCTAGGAGCTGTATCAGTAAAGATATTGCTATGACATATGTCTGATATTTTGCTGTCTATGGATTCTTCTAAGATTTTTATGGTTTCCCATATGTTTAAGTTCTTTATCTAATTTGAGTTTATTTTTGTGTATGGTGTAAGTTGATGGTCTATTTTCATTTTTTTGCATGTATCTATCCAATTTTCCCAGCACCATTTATTGAAGAGACTGTCTTTATTCCATTGTGTGCTCTTGCCTCTTTTGTCAAATATTAATTGAGCATAATGGCTTGGGTCAATTTCTCGGTTTTCTGTTCTGTTCCATTGGTCTATATGTCTGTTCTTGTGCCAGTACCAGGCAGTTTTGAGAACAGTGGTTTTGTAATATAGCTTGATATCTGGTATGTGATCCCTCCAACTTTGTTCTGCTTTTACAAGATTGCTGCGGCTATTCAGGGTCTTTTTTGATTCCATATAAATTTTTTGAGAGTTTGTTCTAGGTCTGTGAAATATGCTGTTGGTATCTTAATGGGGATTGCATTGAATTTATAGATTGCCTTGGGTAGTATAGACATTTTAATAATATTGATTCTACCAATCCATAAATACGGTATATTCTTCCATTTGTTTATGTCTTCCTCTATCTTTTTTTTCAATGTCCTGTAGTTTTCCAAGTACAGGTATTTTACCTTCTTAGTTAAGTTTATTCCTAGGTATCTTAATATTTTGTTGCAATGGTAAATGTGATTGTTTTTTGTTTGTTTGTTTGTTTCTCTTTCTGTGAGTTCATTGTTGGTATATAAAAAAGCCATAGATTTTTGGGTGTTAATTTTGTATCCTGCTACATTGCCAAATTCATTTATTAAATCTAATAGTTTTTTATGGAGTCTTTAGGGTTTTCTATGTACAATAAGAAGTCATCTGTGAATGACAGTTTTACTTCTTTTCCAATTTGGATGTCTTTTATTTCTTCTTCTTGTCTGATCACTGTGGCTAGCACTTACTATACTATGTTGAACAGGAGTGGTGAGAGTGGGCATCCCTGTCTTATTCCTGTTCTTGGGGGAAATGGTTTTAGTTTTTGCCCATTGAGTATGATGTTGGCTGTAGGTTTGTCATATAAGGCTTTTATTACATTGAGTTATGATCCCTCTATTCCCACTTTGCTGAGAGCTTTTATCAACAAAGGGTGTTCAATTTTGTCAAATGCTTTTTCTGCATCAATTGGTATGATTATGTGATTTTTATCTCTCAATTTGTTTATGTGATGCATCAAGTTTATTGATTTGCAGATATTGTACTGCTTCAATTTCCTTCATAGTTATCAGCCTATTCAGATTTTTGTATTCTTCCTGATTGAGTTCTAGGAATATGTCCATTTCCTCTAGGTTAACTTTGTTGGAATAGAGTTGTTCATAGTATTTTTTTACAATCCTTTGTATTTCTGTGGGGTCTGTTGTTATTTTGCCTCTTTTATTTCTGATTTTGTTTACTTGGGTCTGCTCTTTTGCTACTTGGTGAACCTGACTAGAAGTTCTTCAGTCTTATTTATTCTTTCAAAGTACCAGCTCTTGGTTTCATTGATCTTTTGTATTTTTTTTTTGTCTCTATGTAATTTATTTCTGCTCCGATCTTTATTATTTCCTTCCTTCTGATCATTCTGGGCTTTTCTTGTTTCTCTCTTTCTAATTCTTTAGTTGTAGATTTAAATAATTTATTACTAGTTTTTCTTGTGTTTTTTTGTTTGTTTGTTTGTTTGTTTTTTGAGGTAGGCCTGTAATGCTATGAACTTCTTTCTCAGGACTGTTTTCACTGTGTCCCATTGTTTTTGGATTGCTGTGTTTTCATTGTCATTTGTTTCCAGGATGTTTTTATTTCTTCTTTGATCTCTTTGGCAACCCAATCATTGTTTAATAACATGCTATTTAGCCTCCAAGTGTGTTTGAATTTTTTGGTTGTTTTTATTGCAGTTTATTTCTAACTAGAGGCCCGGTACATGAAATTCATGCACTCGGGGGTGGGGGGGTTGGGGGTCCCTCAGCCCAGATTGCAAGAGGGTGCAGGCCAGGCTGAGGGACCCCAGCAGTGCATGATTGGGACCGGGGAGGGATGCGGGAGGTTGGCCAGCCGGAAAGGGACCACGGGAGGGCTCTAGGGTGTGTCTGGTCAGTCTTGCTCAATCCTGATCAGCTGGATCCCAGCAGCAAATTAACCTACCGTTCAGAGAGTCTGCCCAATGGTGGTCAGTGCACATCATAGTGACTGGTCAACCAGTCGACTGTCTGCCCCTTGGTGGTCAGTGCATGTCATAGCGAGTGGTTGAGCAGCCTTAGCATATCATTAGCATATTACATTTTGATGGATTGAATGGCCTACCAGATGACCAGACACTTAGCATATTAGGCTTTTATTATATAGGATATTATGCAACTATGATCTGAGAAGATGTTTGATATGATTTAAATCTTCTTGAATTTGAAGAAACTTTGCCTGTGTCCCAATATGTGGTCTATCTTTGAAAATGACCCATGTGCACTTGAGAAGAATGTATATTCTGTAGCTTTGGGGTGAAATGCTCTGAAGATGTTGATTAAGTCCATCTGACATAGTGAGTCATTTAGGATTGCTCCTTCTTTGCTGATTTTTTGTCTAGAGGATTTATCCAGTAATGTCAATGGGGTATTAAAGTCCCCTACTATGATTGTGTTGCTGTTGATCTCTCCCTTGATATCTTCCAGAAGTTTTTTTACATATTTGTGTTCTCTTGCACTTGGGTATATATATGTTTACCAGAGTTATAGCCTCTTATTGTATCAATCCCTTTAGTATTATGAAGTGGCCTTCCTTATCTCTTGTTATGGCTTTAACTTTGAGGTCTATTTTGTCGGATATAAGTATTGCTACCCCAGCTTTTTTTTTTTTTCATTTCCATTTGCCTAACAAATATTTTTTTCACCCTACACTTTCAGTCTGTGTGATTCCCTTGGTCTGAAGTGGGTCTCTTGTAGGCACCACATATATGGGTCATGTTTTCTTATCCATTCAGCCACTCTATTTCTTTTGTTTGGAGCAGTTAATCCATTTACATTTAATGTTATTATTGATAGGTACTTGTTTGTAATCATTTTTATTCTTTATGCCTGTGTTCCTTCTTCCCTTTCTATTTCTTCTTTTTACAACAGTCCCTTTAGCATTTCTTGCATTGCTGACTTGGTAGTGATAAACTCCCTTAGCCTTTTTTTGTCTTTGAAGCTTCTGATTTCCCCTTCAATTTTGAATGTTAGCCTTGCTGGGTAGAATATTCTTGGATTCAGTCCCTTGCTTTACATTACTTTGTATACTTCATTCCATTCCCTTCTGGCCTGATGTGTTTCTGTTGAGAAATCATTTGATAATCTAATGGGAGATCCTTTGTAGGTAACTTTCTGTCTCTCTCTTACAGCCTTTAAGATTCTCTCTTTGTCATTAACATTTGCCATTGTAATTACGATGTGTCTTGCTGTGGGTCTTTTTGGGTTCTTCTTGTTTGGAACTCTTTGTGCTTATGTGACCTTTTTCTTCCCCAAATCATGGAAGTTTTCTGTCATTATTTCTATAAATAAGTTTTCTAATCCTTGCTCCTCTTCTTGTCCTTCTGGCACTCCTATTATACTTTGTTTCATATTGTCCCAAAGCTCCCTTAGGCCCTCTTCCTGCTTTCTAATTTTTTTCTTCAATAGCTGTTCAGATTGGGAGTGTTTCTGTGCCCTATCTTCTAACTCACTAATTCAGTCCTCTGCTTTTTCTAGTCTACTACTGAAACCTTTCATTGTGTTTTTTATTGTAGCTATATCATTCTTGATTTCCTCTTGATTCTTTCATAAGTTGTTGATTTTTCTCATCCATCCTGTTTATGAACTGTATGACCATTGCTCTCAATTCTTTTTCTAACTTATTGCATGCCTCTGTTCCTTTTCTGTTGATTCCTCCTTTTCTTTTCTTGGTTTTTTTTTCTTTTTCTCCCCATTTTTGCTATCACTGAAGGGTCCAGGTGTCAAGTTGCATGGGGCCTATGGCTGAAACAGAGAGCTTGGCAGAAGGGTCACATACCCCAAGTCAAGGGAGAGCCCACGCGCTGGGACATATGGGGCCCAGGTCCAAAGTGGTGGGCCAGTGAGGGAGGGGAGCACGCTCCAGAACTCACAGGAGCCTGCGGCTGGAGAGGCTGGAGTCCCAGTGTCTGTGGGTCTGCAGCTGCAGCTGCAGTGGCAGGTCTTTGGCTGGAGTAGCTGTAGGGTCCCGCATGGTGTTTGAGGCCAGTCTGGGTGGTGGTGAGGCTGGGCTCCTAGTCAGAGCAGCTCTCCCCTTCAAAATGGCATAGTTTCTGTCCTGAATCTACTTTTGACCCAGCAGACCTCTGACTTCCACCCCCTTACATGCCCCCTCCCTCGCATGCAGTAGATTCCAAAAACCCAGACCCTCCAAACCAGCAACCATCTTTTCTCCCAGCCCCTGAAAGCCCAAATCCTGAGAATGTGGCCTCCAATACAGAGTTTTTCCACCTAACACTCACTGTCAGGCCACCCAAAGACCAACTTCCTCAACAGCCTCTTCAAGAAACTCAACATTTCAAAAAAGCAGGGTGTTTCTTAAAACACCATTGTATCTTTATATTTATATTTTGCTTACACTCTGGGATATGATTTTAGTGAAGCATCAAAATAAAAACTCCACAGTGGGAGAAAAGTAGACTGATGTACAGGGTAAGTGGCGAATAGCCTTCCGTTTACCTAATGTAGCACTCTACTAATGCTTTAAGTGAGGTCATGAAACATCTCATTTTTAAACATGTGACTAAGTCAAACTGGGTAATTCTCCAGTTACAGTAGCTTGTTGAACTGTCCTGAATGAAAATGAGAATGAAAATGCTCTGCCAAGCTTTTCTACCCAACTGGAGTTTTCACTTTGAGGTCTCCATTGGAAAGTTTATCAGATGTATGTAATGTCTTAATTCTAAAAATTTTGGCAAGTTATTACTTCTTAGTCTCAGTTTCCTCATTTATAAAATGGGAATAATGATATGTACCTCATGAGGTTGTTGTGGTGGGATAATTCATGTAATGTTTTTGCAGTTTCTGCTGTACATACAGTGCCTACCGTATGCAGGCCTTCAGTATATGGTATTTATATCCTTGCTATTGTAGCAGGGCATTAAAATGGGTTCTGATGTTATTGTGCATTACCACAAGGTTGATTCCATCGGGGCCATTCCCACCAACATTATGTGTAGTTTGGCTTAATAGAAAATCATAACAAAACCCTGAGAAGCATGTGATTATCTTAAAAAGCACCAGAATGCTTTTCTCGGTGTAAGAGTGCTACAAATACAAGGGGTTTTCTTGGAGGAGCAAATAAAACTATCTCCTTGCATAGAACCAGCCTTAACATTTAATAGCCAGCATACAGCTACTTTCAAAAGAAAGCCCTACTGTTCTGGACCTTTTGTCTCCTGGGCATGACTGAGAATCTCTGTGTATGACTGAGATCAACAGCTAGATATCCAGGAACCGGCAGATCAATTACTGTTTCTCTCTAATGTTGCTGTTTGCAACTTAGTAAAATATTAGTATATTTGTGTGGTCCTCTACCTGGGTAAGACTGTTAATTAACTAATTGATAAAATAACTGAATAGAAGAGAGGAGAGGAAAGTTATTCAGTTACTAGGTATACTTAAAAAGAGGAAAGAGTATGAAAATGTTTTTATCCTCTGGCAGGCAAGAACAGAATATTTATTCAATTTAAATATTATTTGTGTATTTCTGTGAGCTCTCCCCGCCCCCAATTTTTATTATAAAAACATCTTACCAGGTTCAACTTGACTGTTAAGTATTTTCAGTAGCAAAAATATATCTTGTGTTTCTTATTACTCTAATAATACAATTTATTTGATAGCAGTGGGGGACAACTGTAGACATAAGGTTCAGAAAAAAATTGTCTCTAAACAGAACATTTTGATGTTAAATATTCTTTTTACCAAAAGTATTACAAAATGAGTGTGCTTCTAAATGCATGTATATGTGTGTGTGAACATGCATATATATATGTGTATATATATATGCATGTATATATATGTATGCATGTTACACATACATATGTGTATATGTCTTCACATATCACTCATCTAGTATTGCATAATGCAAAAAATAATGTAAATATTAATTACCTTATTCTCCTATTTGGTGTTTAAAAATTTGTTTGAAGTCAGACAGACATAATTAAATTACTTAAGCTCTGATATCAAGCAAATTGTGAATAAACTTTTTCATTTTCACCTTGATAATTTGTAATATCATAAAAAAGGTAATTAATGACTACCAATCTTTTTGACCTGTCTACTAGTTAATTAGGCAATTAGTATAAATAGCTGGTATGTTTAGCAGGAAGCTGGTTTTATTTCTCTTAAGTGTGATAAGAACAAAGTAAACTTAACCTTACCTGCTCAGGTTGTAAAAAGTGATCTTTCAAATAATCTGAATGTAGAGTCAAGATGTCATCAACAAGGGATATACACCATAAAATCTACATTGAATAAAATACAAATAAATAGAGATTTTATTTGTAAAAATACAATAAAGTAGTCCATTTGCCCCTCACTTTCCAAATTAATGTTGCTACTAAAGTCTACATGAATCAAAGAGGGAAAGCTATTCTATTACTATTATATATAGTCAATCACTGATACTAAGATTAAGATATTATGTGCTATAATTATAGCCAAATAATTATCCACAGAGAGTTCAAAATTAAGTGCTAAGTTAGTTTGATATAAAATTGATCAATTTATTATTCCTCAGGTAATGTTTCTGTGTTTGCCACTTGCATGACCAATATGTTCCCCTCTTGTTAAGCTCCATTTTGAATGAAGATTTACCTCAAATCTTTAAAGAGAAAAACAATATAAGAACACATTCTCTTTTCCTGTCAGAATAGAATCAACAAGAGAATAATCCCTTGATGCAGGTTTTGGTGTGTGTGTGTGTGTTTTAATTCTCCCTACTCTTTCCTTCTACCCCAAAGAGTAGGAACTTCTGCTTCCCTTGTTTTCCTAAACAACTCTTTGAGAAACATCAATCCCTCCATAGGTTTTGAGACATTTACTGATCTTATCAGTTTAGAAGCTGCTACATCCCCAGGAAGGCCTGGCACTCAGGATCATTGTCCCCTTTCTGAAAGCCAAGTGTAGACCTCAGACATTCTGCTTGTCATTGTTCTATCACTGAGATTAAATAACTGGATATTGGGAGCTGACAGGTCCATTAATATTTCAACCTCAAGTGGCTAAAAAACAATTCTATCTTGTGCCAAGTGCCTCTCTTTCTTTTTCTAAAATATATTTTTATTGATTTCAGAGAGGAAGAGAGAGGGAGAGAGAGATAGAAACATCAACAATGAGAGAAGATCATTGATTGGCTTCCTCCTGCATATCCCTTCCTAGGGATCGAACCTGAAACGTGGGCATGTGCCCTTGACCAGAATTGAAACCAGGACCCTTCAGTCCATAGGCCGACGATGTTCTATCCACTGAGCCAAACCAGCTAGGGCCAATTGCCTCTCTTTCAATGGCAGCTCAAATATGAGCATAACTATGGATTCTGGTAAAGTTTACTGGTCTCTGAGAGGAGGTCAATCTCAAATATTTAGCTCAACATCCAAATTTTGAACATCCTCAGCTCAAAGGATGGGGCCGCAATGGCTTAAATTGACATGAAGAATATCAGTGATTTCACATTTAGAAATTGCTGGAATACTTCAGATTTGAAAAGAGACTGGTTTCCTGTGATATTGGGTGAAATCTTCATCAGCCATCAAGACAAAGATGATCCCAGGCTTCATCATTTGGCAAGAGAGGAAGGAGAGGAATACCATTGCAATGACAATATCAGATCTAAAGCTATGGGAGCTTTCCACCTGTTCCAGGTGAGGATGAGAGAAGGAAATTTCCTTACTTGTGCAGAAGAATGAATCTATTAGGCAATTAGTGTAAATAGCTGGTATGGACCAAACAGCCCCGGGGGAGGGGGGGACCCTTAAAGCCAGAATAAGCAGAGTGGCTTTCCTCGACTTCATGAAGGTTCTAGAGGAGGACTGAAAAAGAAAAATTGAGTCTTCATAATGTTGCATACTTAGTCTCAAGCAGTATGAACAATAAATTTGTTTTCTGATAAATAAACAAGCTAGCGTCTTTTAATCCATTAAGATAATGTAAGAAAGGACAAAGAGGAGCACATCTGTAAAGAAAAGCAGACAAGCTTTCTTCTGAAGTGAACCATGCACTACTGAGCTTTAAGCTCCCTGTGCCCATTCATCCTCTGAACCTAACCTCTCTGACCTCTTAGAAACCTAATACATTTCCTATTTCACTCATGCTCATACCCCGGCAGACTCTTTTTATATATGGTACATAGCATTTCCTTATTTTACCACCTATCAGAAAGTCACTATATTAAAATACACACAGAATGAGTTGTGTCTCTTGTTTCGGTATGGATGGAACTTGATATCAAAATCAAAACACAAAAGAGAGATGAATTTTCATAAGCCAAGTAAATGTCAAGTGAATGTAGGGAAAAAACAGTTTGCAAAATGTAAAGTGTGATGCCAATTAAGGGATTATTGCAAGTGTTTATTTTCATTAAAAAATAAAATAGGACCTTCAAGGAGAAATTCTTATGTTATGCTCATTCATAGATAATGTTTTACTTTAGAAGTGGAACACTATAAGAACTAAATACTTAAATAAAAATGATAAACCCTTTTTTTTTTATCCATGTCATTTGGATTCTAAATTTTTTTGCAGGAATCCTAAATTGCATGACAGACCTACTTTTCTTTTTGTGACCTCTGCTTGACATCTAAGTCACAATAAATGGTTTGAAGTATCAATTGCCTAAATAAACTTGATTTGCTAAGAAATAAATCATTAAACCAAACATTAACCAACTTATGTAATGTTACATTTTTTTCAAAGTTATAATTTCAGTTCCCTTCCTTTCCCCCTCAGTAAAGGGAAGAAAAAAAGAGGGTCTACTTAGCTCAAGTTAATTCTGTTTAATTCCACATATTTTATCAAAATGTTTAATTTAGAGGTAATAATTTAGTTTAAAGATAGCTGTTGAGACGAACTAGATATGTTAAAAAAAAGTTGATACCAAAAATGTTGAGTGTCAGTGAAACTTAGATGAAAGCCAGTAGAATTGGCCATCTAATGGAGATTAAATATGCTATAAATTTAAATCTTTGAAATACTTGTTGAGATTTATTCAAGCAGACAAACAAAGATAACAAAAGTCTTTTGTGTGTTTGTCAGTCATTTCCACTTCTCTGTTGTTGTAGTGTCAAATAATGTCAGTTATTTAAGGGCAATTACTATAATTTTAAATTCTCAACAAATTAAACTATAAAGACTAGAAGTCCAAGAAGGACCATACTCATTTTTTCCATTACATTTTCCATGTTCCATTTTTAAAGGTAAGTTTTAATTGCTTGAATATTTAGAGAGGGGAAAAAAACAATATTTTTGTTTGTTGGTGCTTTTTAAAAAAACTACCCATGTTTTGCCTTTATTTTTTTAATTGAGCTGTGTTTTATAAAAATTTCCCCATGACACTAAGCTTTCTTAGATGTATAAGTGAAATAATTTTCAATTAGACTTCATTCATTTTTTTTTAAATTGGAATGCCTATATTTTTAGTTCTCTCTTATATTCTGTATATACAATTTAATGAACTTAGGTTAGGGTCTAGAAAGAAAATGTCCAGGGAAACAAAATAGATATTGAGATGAGTGAGAAAAATGTGCATTTTAATTGTGTTTGATAATAGAATGCTCTACCGATAAAAATCTTGGAAATGAAACGTAAAGCATAATTAATTTGAGTGGGATCATTAAGGTAGTTTCATAAAATAATTTAAGGTGAAGCAGGAAAATAATTATCTCCCATCATCTTTAAGCTATGTTGACAAAGTTTAAATGTTACATAATTTAAGAGGAAGGATTCAATACATTTTATATTTCATGATATCTTTTTTTAAGATTTAGAGCAGCATCTAGGATTTCGTTGCAGTAATAAAGACAATGATCCATTATGTTCTTCTATTAATTATTCTGTAAAGATTGTCTGTTCCAGAAGATAATTAGAAAGGGTGAAATTTAATTCCATTAAACAGAACTCAGCTGGGACATAATGAAATTTTGCTGTGAAGTTGAAGACTTTGAAGCCAAATAAAAAGCTTTTACTTAGATAGAGCAAATGAGATTATAAAACTCACACCTTATTCATTCAGGGCATATTTAAGACATACTAGGATAGGATTATGTTTACTCCTGGTGGGTTTTAAGTGTTTAGTTAGCACAAACATTCATAAAGTATGTTTCTTCTCTTTGCTTTAAAGGAGAATTTTAGTGGTGGACTTTTAGAGTCTAGGTTTGTTCATTCATTTATTTAACAATAATGTTTTGCATAAGTACTCTGCACCAGATACTAAGATGCTAAGGTTACCAAGATTAACAGGGAGGCAATGCTGCTCTGAGGACCCCATGATCTAGTCCTGTGATGACCAACTGAGTCTATTTCATGTTCACCATGAACACTTGAGCTTAACAGAATTTTAAGCACTTGCTTTGAATGGCTGAGAAGTTTGTACAGCTGGAGAGGACTCGGTCGTTGCTCTCACAGAGCTTATATCATCCAGCAGAGCAGACATTTGCACTTATAATGTAACAAAATTCTAATTTTATATATATATGCCTAAGCAACCGTCCTACTGTTCGACCGTTCAACCAGTAGCTATCATGCATAATGATCACCATGGGGCAGACGCTCTGACCAGTAGAGGAGGGAGACCGATTCCTCGTGGAATTGGCTGTGGGTTAAGTTGCTGCTGAGGCACTATCGGCCCTGAATCTGCTTCCCCGCACTCTTGACCCATTAGGGGATGTCAGAGGCCAGGTCTAGGGATTCGTGCACTGGTTGGGTCCCTCAGCCTGGCCTGCGCCTTCTCACAATCCAGAACCCCTCGACGGATATAGGAGAGCTGGTTTTGGCCTGATCCCCACAAGCCAGGCTGAGGGACCCACCGGTGCATGAATTCGTGCACTGGGCCTCTAGTACAGTTATAAAGATTTTTGATTCCCTTCCTGATGACTCTAAAGACCTATTCTTTCCAAACTCTAAAAGGGTTGTGCCACAGACGGTGGCTCCAGGCAATAGAGAAGGTAAAGCCAGTTTTTGTTTTGTGGGTTTTTTTTGTGTGTGTGTATGTTTATTAATAGAACATTTCCTTTAGTTCTGCATGGAACAGAGTGGAGGAAAAACTCCTAATAAGATGTTATTTACAGAAAAAGATGGACCTAAGAGAATATAAACTCACAATTAAAAACAAACAGATTATCATATCCATTGTTACTTCATTGATCACTAAACCTAGCAGTGAAGGAGGAATCCCTAGTCCAAAGAGAGTAAGCATTTATAAATCCTAATAAGGTCAAAACAACCAATATGAGAGGAAACCAGTATCTGAAGCCTTGCCTTTAGGTTCAAGAGATGTTTGGAATGGCTTATAGTCAATCCAGAGTGGGTGTGTGAATTGGTAAAGTCTCCTCTCAAAATTTGGAATGTCACTTTATTTTTTTGTTTCCTAAATTAATTGAAGTTTGTAGGCCTTACATATAAGGATAGATGATATTGTAGCAATTTAAATTTTGGCTCAGGGTTACTTGTACCTGACGAGCCCAGTATAGTACCTGAAAGCCCTGAGTTATTGAGGATGCCTGATCATTCATTTTCAATAATGTCTCATTAGCCATTTGAAGACTATACTTACTTAGTCCCCCAAATAAAGAGGGCCCAATGCTATATCTCCAGGACCCATGTAAAAGTCAATTCTGTTGTGTTGCACCTGTTGAAGCTGGTAGAATGGCTCTCTCTCTTTTTTTCTCTCTCCCCTTGTAGATGACTAAACCTATGGGCCTGTGTAGTGGACAGATAATGGCCCTCAAAGATGTCTACATCCCACTCCCCCAAACTGTATATACGTTACATTACATGGCAAAGGTGATTTAAGGTTGCAGATGTCATTAGGGTTGCTATTCAGCTGATCTTGAGATAGAGAGATTATCCTAGATCCACATGGACCCCTTATAAGTGAAAGAGGAATATAGAAGAGCGAGAACCAGATAGATTACAGGATGAGAAGGTCTTGACCTAATATTGCTGACTTTAAAGATGAGGAAGGAGGCAATGAGCTAAGGGATGTGGGTGGTCTCTAGAAGCTAGAAAAGCAAGTAGACAGATTCTCCCCTAGAGCCTCCATAAAAAAAAACAAAAACAGCCTTGCTAACAACTTGATTTTAGTTCAACATAACCTAGTTCAAACTCCTGACCTTCAAAAAGATAAATTTATATTTTTTTAAGCCATTGGGTTTGTAGTAATTTGTTATAGCAGCAAGAGGAAACTAAAACACCCTGAGAGCAATGGACAATCTTGTCATTGCGGTAAAACCAACAGCACAGAAAGCAGAGCAGAGATAAAGAAATTAGGCCCTTGGTAACATTGTTTAACCATGGAAGCCTATTATCTCTGGGGAAGAAGGAACAAATGTTCCTTACAGAAGGATTCCAAATAATAAATGTAGAAACAATGAGGAAAATAGAAAATCACTTTCAGAACATCATAGTAATAATTGTTCCAAACAAGATCCGGTGAGCTAAACTTAGTGGGTGAAACTTTAATGAGAAATAAATATTTGCATAGCTTTAAAGTATCTCTACCTCAAAATATTTATTAATTTGATAGTTTTAACGTATGTCCCTAAATTCTCTGATAGTCCTCCCTCTAGGAGGTTGAGATTAGCCCAGCTTCCCTGAAACTGTGGGCTGGGCTTAGTGACTTCTGTTTAAAAATTGAATATGGAAGGGGGAAATGGCAACTTTGGAGAAGAGAGACCCAAACTTAGCAACATTCTACAAAACACCTGACTAATACTCTTCAAAAATGTCAAAGTCATGAAAATCATGGAAAGACTGAGATTGTCACAGATTGGAGGAGATTAAGGAGACATGACAACTAAATGTGATGCGGGATTATAGATTAGATCATGGAACAGAAAAACAATAGTGGAAAAACAAAGAAAATCTGAATAGTCTGTAGTTTAGTTAATAGTATTATACCAATGTCAATTTTGTCACTTTGTCAATTGTAGTGTGTTTATGCAAGTTAATAAGAGAAGCTGAATGAAGGGTATATAGGAATTCTCTGTACTATTGCAATTCTTCTATTATAATTCTAGTTATTTAAAAAATAAAAAGTTGCCTGGTTGGTATGGCTCACTGGTTGAGCATCCACCTATGAACCAGAAGGTCATGGTTTGATTCCTGGTCAAGGCATATGCCCAGGGTGTGGGCTCAATCCCCAGTATGGGGCATGTAGGAGACAGCCAATCAATGATTCTCTCTCATCACTGATGTTTCTATCTCTCTCTCCCTTCTCCTAATCAATAAAAATATATTTTAAAAAAAGAACTTCCTCTTAAAAAAATAAAAGTTAAAAACAAATAACTATTCAAAAGCATAGAACAAACTGAGGAAAATATTTAATGTAGTTGGCAGAAAAATGATTGGCAGCCTTATACAAAGGGGATTTTATGAGCCCATTGAAGAGCAGGCAAAAATGATAAACTATTTATATGAAAAATGCTTATTATATAAAAACTAGAGGCCCGATACACGAAGTTTTATGCAAGAATGGGCCTTCCTTCCCCTGGCTGCCGGCACCTCCTTCGCTCCAGCCTGGAGCCACCTTTCCGCCTTCCCACACTGACCAAAGGCCCAGAGCGGCTGGGGTGGTGCGGAATGCCTGCATTGTTGCCATGGCGATGATGCAAGCGTCCCACCCCGCCCCGGCTGCTTGGTGCCTGCATATGCAAATCAACAAGCTATCTTTGTTGGGTTAATTTGCATAATCACTCCTGATTGGCTGGTGGGTGTCACAAAGGCACAGTCAATTTGCATCTTTCTCTTTTATTGGTGCAGATAATCAACCTTACTGAGAACCAAAGATGTAAAAAAATAAAATCATGACCCTCTTTTTTCTGCCTAATCTACACTAATAAAAGAGAAACATGGTAATTAGTGTACAACCGCTACCCTTTTCATTGGCTAATCAGTGAGTATATGCAAATTAACTGACAAACAAGATGGCGGCTAATTTGCATATGTTGGCTCCAAGCCACAGACTGAGGCTTTAGGCCTAGGCCGGGGAGGAGCCAGCCAGCGATCTTCCGCAGCAGCGGCGGCGGCAGCGAGCTGGGGGTGCCCGGCCCAGGCCTAAAACCTTGGCCTGAGGCTTTAGGCCTGGGTCAGGGAGGAGCCAGCCAGCGATCCGCTGCAGCGGGAGCTGGGGGTGCCCCAGCCCAGGCCTAAAGCCTCCAGAAGAGGCTTTAGGTTTGGGCCGGGGAGGAGCCAACCAGCGAGCGGCGGTGGCGGGAGGAGCCAGCCAAGGATTGTTGATGGCGGCAGAGGCGGGGAACCAGGGTGGAGCCAGCCAGCAATTGTTGACTTGCAGTGGCTGCAACAGTGTGGTGATGGGGCTGGTGCCTTCCCCTGATCAGCCCGTTCGACTCCCACAAAGGGTGGCCAGACTGTGGCTTAGGCCCACCTCCCCAAGGGTTCAGGGAGCAGGTAGTAGGACATCCCCTAGGGCTTCCAGTATGTGATAGGGGGCAAGCTGGGCTGAGGGAACCCCCTCCCCAGTGCACAAATTTTTGTGCACCGGGCCCCTAGTCTATATAATAAAGAGCCAGGGTCATAACAACAGAAGCCTCAACCAGACTGGAAGTCAGTGCTGGGTTGCCTTGGTGACCCAGTACTGACTGGGGCCACTGCGAGAGCCCTGACCCAGCACTGACTGCCTAGGGGGCTGCAGATCAGGCCCAGAAAGAGGCCTGCGGAGAGAGAGGCAGGGTCTGATCTGTAGCCTCTGTGGCAGCCGTTGATCAGAACTTGCCTTTCTTTCTCTCCCGGCTTGGCCAACAACCCCGCCTCCATTTCTCTCCAGGCCTCCACAGGGGCTGCTGATCAGCCCCGCCTTTCTGATCAGGTCCCATTGATAGGCCCAGAGATGCTGACTGGCATAGAAAATGACCAATCAGAACCAAATCTGGGTGAATGTAAGGAGCCAATGGCTGCCTAGGAGGCAGAGCTTTTGATGCTGATTGGCATAGAAACTGACCAATCAGAACCAAATTGGCTGGCAGAAGAGGGCAGTTGGGGGCAAGATCAGGACTGCAGGGGAGGGCAATTGGGGGTGAGATCAGACCGGCATGGGAGGGCAGTTAGGGGTGATCAGGCAGGCAGAGGCAGTTGGGGGTGAGATCAGGCTGGCAGGGGAGAGCACTTGGGAGCTAAATCAGGCTGGCAGGGGAGGGCAGTTAGGGGAGATCAGGCAGGCAGAGGCAGTTAAAGGTGATCAGGTAGGCAGGCAGAGAGGTTAGGGGCAATCAGGCAGGCAGGTGAGTGGTTAGGAGCCAGTGGTCCCAGATTGTGAGAGGAGTGTCCGACCACCGGTTTAGGCCTGATCCCTGCCAGTGGTCGGACATCCTCCGAGGGGTCCCTGATTGGAGTGGGTGCAGGCTGGGCTGAGGGAACCCCCCCTCCATGCATGAATTTCATGCACCAGGCCTCTAGTTAATTAATAAAGATTAAAAAATATAATAGTCAAAGATACCTCTTTGAGGTTATAAAAAGAATAAATACTCTCATATTCTTATTAGTGTGTAAGTTGATATAACCTTTTGTGCATAATTTATCAAGACAAAATGAAACTTTAAAAGTATGTAAATCTCTGAGGCAGAAATTCCACCTTGTATTATCGGACTGACTACAGATTTTAAAAATTTCTTCTTCATGTGTGTCTGATTTATTTGTTACACAGTGAGCATGGTACTTTAATGTTAGGTTTTTAAAAGCTATTTACTTGAAAATAGGTAATTATACTCAATGGAATATTATAAAGCCAGAAAAATGATGTTGGAAAAGAAGGTGTAATGGTATAGAAAGATCCGCATATTTTCCTAAATAATAAAAAACAAACTAGATTTAAAATATCACCTATAACATGATCTATTTTTATATAAAACATATACTGTACATTTTTTTTAAAGACTGGAAGTTTATATAGCAAAATTTTAACTGTGGTTATTTTTGGTATATAAGGATAATATGTGATTTTCATCTGTATTTTCTAAATTTTCTATAGGATACATACATTGCATTTTGTATTAAGATTCTTCCACAAATAAATGGAAAGTGGTCTAAGAAAATTGCAGTCAATATATCTCAATCAGTCTTAGTTCTTCCTCATCAAACCTGTTTATGCTGCCCTGCTTATCTCCAAGTTTATGGCACCGTCAACCTATATGCATTACAGGCTTCAGTGATCTGTTTTTGAAAAGAGCACTTTTGATCCAGCCCCACGGCCATAGGCAGCGGACTTTGCGTTGATGTTGGTTATGGTTAGGAACAAAAATAAATCTTTTGTTGGAAACACCACTATTTTTATTGACATAAAGAGGACTTTAAGCAGGTAATGTGCAAAAGATTCATATCAGGCTTCATGGGGGAGGGGAACCCCGCTTTCATTTATTAGAAACAGTTTGAGAGCCAATGCTCCGTCACTGACTTATAAAAACTCACACCTGGGCTGATGAAATTCAAGGCCAGATCAACTCATTTGGACACAGGGAAACGTTCCCCACAAAAAGCTCATTTGCTAATGCAGGTGTGAGTACCTGTCTCAGAATCGTGGTGGCATCTCTGACTTGTACCCTGGCCTCAGAATCTCTCTAAACACAATTCAGAGAAGCAGGGATAGGCGGAGGGATATTTTAAGACTGTCTGGCACATATTTAGCTAATTAATTCCTGATTGGATCTTATTAAATCCCCATTTCCTTCTGAATTACATCCAGCCTTTTCCTCTACCCCCTAATATTTTAAATTACTGTATAAAACACAAAAATTGTAGCCGAGGGTCTTAATTACACCTCATTTCTGCAGTGGTGTTTGAAAACAGTGTGCTTACGTTTTCTCTTACACGTCACTTAAGTTGCTCATGCAATGATCAGCCGGGCAAGTCATGTTCAAATCCAGGCCCAAACCCACAGCGTCAAACAGCAAAAAGATTTCCTTGGGGAAAGATTATGTTTACATTACATAAGTGATACTAAAGCAAACACTGCTCATTTAGGTGGAAATCAGGAATCAAACCCCGAGAACAGATGAATGGCAAAGGTGTGCTTCAGAAGTGAGGACAAATGCTATGTGCCAAGAAGCCATGTCTGACTTAGGGCCGCTGGTCCTGAGTTTTCTCCCACAGATGGCTGAGTGACCTCCAGGGTTTCTGGAGGTCACTCGCCCCTTTTCCCACTTCCTCCCCACTTCAGGAAGGCGGGTCAGGCCAAAGGAAAACAAGAGGGCTTTGACGTCAGTCACAACTGTGTTTGAAACCTATCACCATTAGCCATGTGACCTCAGACAAGTTAGCAAATCCCTTTTGGTCCTCAGTTTCCTCACCTGTAGCATGAGGAATAGTAATGAATTCCTTCAAGGTATTGGCAGGATTCAATGTGGTTATATGTAAAATGCCAGGCACCTTTGAAACGGTAGTGATTAACATCATGACCTTTACACCCATGAACTGACTCTCCATCTCAAAATATGGTTCCTGACACCCTGTCCTGAAATATTTAAAAGGAACAGGTACACAGCGGAGGGCAAGAGATCTTTGTCTTTATTACATAAGCAGAACGCAACGCCAGAATACACACAGTGTCAGCAGCACTAGCATAACATCCTCATGATCAAGTATTGTCTGGCTAAAGATATGGAAAATTCTTACAGTGATGAATTTTTAACATTGAAATTTGACTTACCTCTTGTGTTCCATTACCTTAAATCCATTTTGGAAAGAGGCAGAGCATCAATAAATAAACAGTCAACTCTTCCCTGGATGTTTGCGTGAAAGCAGGTGGTGACTGAGAAGACATGTGTGCATGAGAGTTAAAAACCAATGTCTTATGCGGCCAATACCTTGAGTAATAGGTATGGAGATCTTTCTCGATCAGAAACCCAGGTCATCTGGGTATCTGCTCTGGGTGTTTCTTTGTTCTGTTACCAACATTAGGGTAAGTTGTACAGCACAGTCCTCCTGGCTCGACTTCTTTCTCTGTCTTTCCCTTACCCATTTCCCTTTCCGTTCCTTTATTGTGCATCAAGATTTTTCTCTCACTTGATTAGTCTCCCTGCCACAGCCTTGGCTCTCCCCTTCCTCTGCTTGCCCTCAGCCTCATATTGGCTCTCACATTACCTTGCCCCTAATCCTCACCCTTAGGAGCTGTTCAATGGCATCTTCTGTTGGAAAATGTCAGCGCATCCAATGCTGCCTCAGTGCCTTCCCCTTCTGCTCTCCACACCAGCCTTCCTATGTCCTTCCTAATGGGTTAGTTGGAGGGATGGTGGAAGGCACTCTGGAGGACTCTGACTTTGAAATGAGAGTCACTCCTCTCCTTAGCATCACTACCGGAACATTCTAGTTGAGCTCAAAACGTATGTTTGGATGACTGTGTTGGGACAAAACTTTCTTCGCCATGCAGTCTGCTCTGTACTCCCACATCATTGCAGAGCTCAGGGCATCCTGTATTGTAACACACGTGTTTGGGGAGCTGTGCCTTACTCCAAAGTAACGCTGGAGTACCCACAGGCAAATTAAGTAGACACTTAGGGCTCTGGCAAAGCAGAGGCGTTAAACCAAACAAACTACTGAAAATACTAATGCCCAAAACAAAAAAACAACTACTAAACAGAAACAGCAACTAGAAGTTCTGGAACGAAGCGATTTTAATTTAGAACACTTCACTTTCCTGTCTTTAAAACAACTTAAATCGTAGTTTCAATTACATGTTCGAAGGGAACACCACAACCAACCAGGGTTAACCTGCTCAAGTCATACTCTGTGTCTACACTTGAACAGTGTTTCTTAAGTGAGGTCGCACCAGTCCCGGAAGCCTTACTCAAAATCACGTGTTTGTGCACAGGCACATTTTTCAGGGGTTAAAGCCAAAGGGCTCTGAGAGCCTGCACCAGTGAGCAGGAGGGCAGGACTGTGTTTGCCTCCTCTTCGTACATCCGGGGCTTGGGCAGGGGCCTGCAGAGTTGGTACACGATTCTGGCTGATGTGTAATGGGTCTTTCTCAGTACTGACCATTATTAATTTTTGTCACGTTTTATGGATTAAAGGGAGGTCATTAGTAATTCTGTAACCCTACTCTGTCCTGGTTATTTAATATTTGGTTTCTAATACACACATACTTGCTTCTTTTTAAGTTATTAAGCGCTTCCTAATACTTGGCAAAAGCCCTAGCACTGAACTTGGTAAAAAGGTCATTTGCTGTGTTTCAATATCAGGGTTTGCTACTCTTCAGGTTAGAAATGTTTTTTAGGTGCTCCATTTTCTCATTTGGCAATTTAAAATCAGCCTGTTACTGTTCTGTATATTTTTAAACATGGCAGGTGTTGCCTGAAGGCAAAATAAACCCAGAGAATTTTATTCCCATTTATCACTTATACTCCAATATCCATGTTTGTTAGAGTCCTCTGGGCAGCCTGTTAAAACACGTGGATTTCAGAGCCCTATGCACAGAGGGTCAAGAAAACTGGCCTGGAATCTGAATTTTTAACGAGAACCTCAGTTAATGCTGAGAAGGGAACTTTGGCTTTGAAAACCACCGTTTTATATTGGCTCACTCTCTCCATTAGTATTTATTGACATTCAAATATAGATCTAGGGGGAACATGAGCATCTATCATTCTTTAAAACTTTCCCTTGAGTCTGCATTTCCACAAGACAAAGCAAATGTGGAAAACTGCTCTAGGGGAGAAGCATCCAGGCCGTTTTGAGACTTGTGGGGTTTTCTTTGGTTTGGCTTTGAACATGTGGGTAATTTCTAAACTAGTCAGTGGGAAGCTAAGTGGCACTAAGTGGAAAACCTTCCGGGGTTATTAACTGCTTCATCGTTGCTGCTAGAGCACATGACATTTTAACACTGAAACTTGGAGGACACACAACTCGGGGATTCCCGAGGATGATGACAGAGGTTCTGGCACCAGCCTCTCTGTTTGTAAGTTTGTTTGTTTGTTTTGACTTGCTGCAGCTACATTCTAAGTGTATTATAGCTCTGGCCTGTGGTTGAAGATAGATGTGTTGATAGTACACAACCTTTCTTCTCACACTCACTCCTAACAAGGGGGACTGTGCTTGGTCTTGTTTTGTTTGTTTTAAGAACATCGATCAGGTACTTGTATGTGAAAACTGCCGCAGGTTGATTTTATATATAATTCCATGTAGTTCTCATAATAATTGCAAACTAGGGCTGTTCTTACATTCGCTGGCATATTATTATGATGGCATCAATAATGGTACCTCATTCACCCAAGGACTGCAGCCTCGACGCTCTGCACGGCTGTCTCCTTGAGCAGCACTCAGAGGTGCAAGGTGAGCACCATATCTGTGGTGCAATAATAATAATAAACACATTATTATCTTAAAGTGAAAACTAATAAATAAATTCGTGTTTTTCCTTTTTCACAGAGGAGAATGCTGAACTGAACTAGGCTAAATGACTTGCCCAACGTCGCTCCAATTAGCAACAGCTGGGATTTGAACATCTGTCTAGTAATTTTCCATCCTAAGGCTTTCACAGTTGTGCAACTGACTGTGTGCTCCAGGCCTGTTATGGATGTTTCCCACGGCTGGTCACCTCCACTGCAAAACAGAGGGTGGGGCTCAAGGCAGACAGGAGGTCTTCTGGAGAAGTTTCTTTGAAAGGAGACCAGGAGCTTCTTGAGGAAAGTAGTCTTGCCTTATTCTTAATTGTGTCCTTTGTGCATGTGTAGCCCAGCATCTACCACAATACAGGCTTGTTTCTCTATGTTCATGAAAATGGGTATACAGGTCCATTTTAATATAATATTATCTGTTTTCTTAACTTCAGTACCGGAGCAACCATAGTGATGGGTAACATTTATGAAGTGCTTGTCAATTGCTTTACACGTAGTGCATGTTATGGACTGAATGTTTGTGTCCCAACACCATCACCCCATTCATATGTCATTCCCACTGTAATAGTATTTGGAGGTGGGGCCCTTGGGAGATAATTAGGTTTGGATGAAGTCGTGAGGGTGGGGTTCTCATGATGGGATTAGTGCCCTTCGTGTGCTCTTGCTCTCTCTCCATCAGGAAGAGGACTTCTCACCAGGAACCTAAGTGGCCAGAACCTTGATCTTGTACTTGCCAGGCTCCAAAATGATGAGAAATCAATTTCTGTTGTTTCAGCCACCCCATCTATGGTATTTTGTTATGGCAGCTTGAGCTGATTAAGAGTCCCTATGAACTGGTACTATTTATCAATGAGGAAATTGAGAAAGTTTAACAACTTTCTCAAAGTTATAAAGCCTGGATTTGGACCAGACTAGTCTGACTCCCTGAGCGAATGGAGTTTGCTAACCTGCTCTGTGCTAACCTGTTCCCCTGCCCCTTGCTGTCTGAGGGGGTACTGAAGCATAAAGCAATACTCTATTGCAGAAATATTTGAGGAAATGAAAGTCAAGAAGAATATTAGTTATAAGTGGGGTACAAATTAAGGGGCAAAAAATAATGTCGATAATACTGTGAAATGTAGCTCACAGGCAGAGCTGCAGACTGAAACTTGTATTGATTCACAAACAGGCATTGATGCTACCAGTTTTCTTCCCCCTCCCTAGTTCTGATCATCAGTTTCTTGGTATTGTTGTGGGATGAATGCTGCTACCAAGAAACTGCTGATTCTGAGACTCAAACAAGAGCTCACCAAGAACTCCGACTACCGAGCTGTCTTGCCTGGTCAGCATCTGGCCACAGGGGGCTAGTGACCAAATCACAGACTGGAACTTAGGAGCTCCCAGTTCATTTCTACCCACCCATCTGCCTTGTGTCATGCGGTTTTAGGAAAACCACGATCTCTACCTGTGAATGCTTACTTTCAAAATAAGAGATAATAGCAGATCCTGCCTCAAGGAAACAGCCAAGATCAGCTCTTAGAAATGACTGAAGTCTGCGTGCACTAGAGGCAGAGTCCAGTGGTCGAGAAGGAATGACCATCAGCCGGAAGTGCTTCCAGGCAGGGAGAGGTCAGCAGTAGATCTGGCCTCGCACTCCACTTTGCCACTTCCCAGCCTTGTGACTTGGGGCAAGTTACCGAACCGGCAGGTGTGCCTCAATTTCCTCGCATATACACAGGAATATGAAAATCTGCCTTCGAGCATTGTCATGAGGATTAAATGAGATCACCTGTGTCTGGCACATGCCAATGCACAAAAACGCTTTGCAAAGACTTTTTTTTCCTTAACTAGACAAAGATGAATTTTTCCCTGACAAATATTTCTTTAGAAAGGTAACAACAGTACATGCTTTTAACATAAACCTGAACCTGACTTCTATAGAATAATGGACAAGATAAGGCATTCAAAAATCTTTTAGATTTTTTTTTGTGAGCTATATTAGTCTGTGTTAAGCAAAAACCTTTTTTACTACTGAGAAGGAAGAGAAAAGGAAAAACTGGCCTCTTTAAACAATGAGGGATATATTTTTTGTCAGTTTCTTAAAGAGGCTTTTCTTATACAAACAGGAGTATTTGCTGGTCAGTACCCAGATTTTTTTCCCTTTTGATGTATATTAAAAAAAATTAAAAGGAATATTCTTAGAAAGACATCTGTGCCTGGGTGACTCACATTTGATCAATCCCTGTGAACCGAGCTTTTCAGGGGATGTGCAATTATTTGCTCAGTTAGGCTTAAACTTTTTATTTATCTAATCACCCCCCTGTAATGCTTTGATCTGAACCTCCAAGGCCTATTTTTCAACCACTTTAGCTACATCTTTTAAGTCTTATGGTCTAATCAACCCCAGCTCATAAAACATGCAATGTCCTGTTTAATGCATCCTATTAGGAAATCAGCTGCCACATGGATTTTGAAATCTCCCACTTTGTGACTGGGTGAGCTGTTTGGAAGTGTCATTAATGTCATTATTCTGGGAGGGCAGGAGAGAACTGGCAGCCAAGTGTACGCTCTGCATCCCGGCTGGCTTCTCCCCGACGCTTGCCGAGTGACTCAGAGGTGACTCACCGATCTCTGCAGGTGGATGCTCGGCGTCTTGGAAACCTTCCACGTCCCAGCGGGGGCAAATATTTACTTCATTAGTTCATGGGGTTACTCAGTAGATCCAGCCAACTGAATCTGAATGTACAATAGTTTTAAAATATAGTATGTGCATGTGTATATATGTATGTATGTATGCCTATGTACGCATGTTTATGTGTATATATTTATAATCCAGGAGTGCACTGCAACTTAGAAATTGAAAAGTAAAACTTGTCATTGAGTAATTAGAAGATGTGATAATATGACATCTTTGGAAAGAAAAATAATCCCTATGCATGTCACTGTTTGGTTGCAAAGCATTCTAGGTCATGATAGTCCTCCTTTTCTTCTCTCTCTCGTTGGTCCATGTGGGAGACGAAGGCCCATCAACAGCTGGTGATTTCCATCGTTTCATCTGATGTCTTCTTTCTCTTCCAGGATCTCATCTAGGCTTCTAATGCCTTTCTCGGCCTTGGGGTTTGTTTATTTGAGTAGCTTCAGAAACTTCAGCACATCAGAGACTTTGAGAGAGGGTGCTCACTTTTTTCCTATGGAAACAGGTATATATGTATTTCTTTCCTTTGTTACTCTTTTAATAGGCCTTACTTTTATAAGGTAGCAGTGCCTAATGAAGATAACAGCCATCAATTAAACAAAGAGACAAGATTGAAGAATATGGCAACATAGCCACATTTATAAACTTGCTAGATATTGCCGGTCAGTAGTCAGGGTCCATGACACAACATACTATACAATAGTAATAGCTAACGTTTGATTTCTTCCTATTCCAGCACTTTTTGAAATGCTTTACATATTCTTTTCATTATCAGAACAACCCTAAACATTGGTACTAATATTATCTCTGTTTTACAGATAAGAAGCTCTAGGCAGAGAGAATGAAATAAGCTGACTAAGGTCACACAGATAGTAAATGATGAAGCCAGAAGAAAGCCAGCCTGTCAGACCCCAGAGCCTGCATTGAAAAACACTATGCTATTATGGTCTAATGACTGATTTTAAACCAACACAGCAGAATCTATATACCCAAATGATTACTGCCCACTCCAAAATAATCACCTATGTATACTCTGTACTTATTTCAGATGTTGCCATGGTTTAATAAACCCAGAACTCTCTGTTTAAATTTTCCTTTTTTAAATTTTCCTCAGAGTCTATGGCTCGTTCTAAATATCACCAGTAAAAGTCTTACTCTTTGAGGTCAGATTTAATTTTTGGAAACAGTCCAAAATAATTCAGAACCCAGGTTGGTGAAGAGAGGAGGAATCGAGTTTGGTAAGATGGCCGTAAGTTAAACTGTCTCTAAAGATAATTTTCGAACAAAGGTTCTAAAATTTCAAAAATATTTTGTGTCATGTCAGCACCATCACAATAAATGTATACATTGCAAAGGTCCTCCTGAGGAGCATTAGATCAACAGCAAGCAGTTGCATAGATGTGCCTGATACAGTGATTCATTCTCTAAACATACAAAACCACACTATTAGGTCATGATTCAATGGATGCTACTTGGCCATCTGACCTGTCAGTAGCCCCTTTGACTCTTTTCTGTATACAAATTCCTATAGGAGATTATATATGTTCCAAATGTGTATGTTCCAAGATCCTGGAGAGAAAGAGACTCAAAATGGACAAATAAAGAGACAAGTTACAAGCTTATTCATCCTGCACACGAGACTCCTGCTGGTGCTCCACTGACCAAACCCCACAAGAATCAAACAGCAGAGAGGCTGTTGGCTAGACAGGCAGTGGAGATCACCTATCCGGGGCACAGAGTAGGCTGAGAGAAGTCCTGGAAGGGCAAAAGCACAGAAACCATCGATATTCAGGGGACCTTCCCTGAATATGATTAGCAAAATCTGAATTTTCATTTTCTTCTGAAGCCTGCTTTCCATCTGGATCACAGGTGGATGATAGTGTCACTTCATATCTTTGGACTTAATCCCCAAATCTCTTATCTACAGTCTAATGTTGAAAAAAACTCAAGCTAATCTCTTTGGAGGGACATTCTATGAAATATTTAAGCAGTAATCCTCAAAACTACCAAGGTCTTCAAATATAAAAAAAGTCTAAGAAATTGTCACAGCCAAGAGGAGTCCTGGAAACGTGACCAATAAATGTAAGGTTGTAGCTTAGGTGAGATCCTGGAAGAGAAAGAAGACATCAGATGAAACAATGGAAATCTGAATAACGGGTGGACTTTAGTTCATAATAATGTATTGATATTGTTTCATTGATTGTGGCAACTCTACCTTACACGTGTAAGATGTTAATAATGATGGAGACTGGATGTAGGCTATATGAGAACTCTTTGTACTATCTTCACGATTTTTCTGTAAATATAAAACTTTTCTTAAATATTTTTTATTTAAAAAATAAAGGCCCAGTGCTTTACTTTACTTGGAGAATAAAAAGGAGGTGGAGAAGGGGAAGGAAGAGGTAAAACCTTACTTCATAGCATTTCCTTCCTTCATAGCATTTCCTTGTTCTGCATAGTCCCCAGCCGGCGTGGTGGCAGTCAGGAGCTCCTGCCACAACTTGACTGGGCACCTTAAGCAAATTGCTTAAATGTTCTCACATTAGGATGTGAGATGTTATGTTAGATTCCTGAGCTTTACACTTTCTGAGGCCACAGGACATCAAACAATAATCATTCAATCTGAAGGACACCAATAATAATTCACTTTAAAAATCAACTCCCCCAACTGGTGTTTGCCTAGCAAAAATAAAATAAGGGCACTTAAGCAAATGTTACAGCATGGGAAAATTAACATTATATATGATTTTAATAACAGGAATAATAAATTCTACTCCTAAAGCCAGTTTTTAACACTGAAAATGTAGCAGAAGAGTGGTGTTTTATAAATAAATGTTCCTATAGTGATGCCCACCACTCATATCTCTAAATATGTTTATACATCAATGTATACCATACCACTATCTTTGAGGTGTGTGCATATGGGGAATAGGAGAGCCACCTTTTGGTGGACAGGCCTCTGGTCTACCATGATAGCCCCAGAAGTCCTGTGAAGGGACCCTACATTATATTTTACTTTGTATGAAGCCTGATTCTCCCTTGGGATCGGAGGAGCATGTATTTGGAAGGTCCAAAGCAGAAGGAGTGCCTGGTATCCAACAATCTTGCCTATATGGGGCAAAGTCCCTGACATAGCCTGCTGTCCCTCCTAAGTCAGCTTATTCCCAGGCTGCAATTTCTGTCTTAGCGTTAACACCCTCCCAATCTGCCTACCCTACTCCACCTTTTGGCACTGGATACGTGGGTCCCGTCTCACCGTGGCTGTTGTGTGCCCTATGGAGATCACAGCAAGGGAGGTGAGGCCTGGCAATGAGCCTCAGTTTGTTCCATTGCAGGAAAACCTTGCTTTTCGCTAGGGAGCATACGTGAGTGAGGAAGGACTTTGCAGGCTGCAGAGCTGAGTTTGGATCAACCTTGGCTGCTCTGTATCCTTGGGTCAGTTTCTCACTGTCTGTTTTCTCATCTCAGAGGTAGGAGTGTGAACCAGAGATAATGCCTATGATCTGCCTGGCCCTTGATGAGAGTTCAACCAATGGCAGCTGTCACTGGCAGCTTCAGGGATGACCTCTGTTATGAGGCCATGAGTACTCTCCTTTTTCTTTCTATATCCCTGCCCACTCATTGGCCACACAGTAACTAGTGGGATTTTTTACTTAGGTATTTAGCATTTCATTTTTCTTTGACTTCTGTCCACTTAATAGACTGATTCTCAAGATTCTTGAATTTTATGCAGTTATCTAGAAAAGATGCACATGAGGTACACTAGGTAATATTTGTTCCATAAACCTTTTGAAGGCAATTCCACAACATGTGCACGGGACCACATACACACACAACCATACAGACCTGTTCTGCAGCAGCCTTCTGCACACACATACATTTACAGCTCAGCAAACACATCCTTATGAAAGCAATGCCGGCATATTGGCAACTGTGAGTCCTATGGATTTCAAATGCTTCTTTGCACTAATTTAAATACATTTTTAAAACGTGTGAGTGAATGGATGCTCTGAAATTGGATATTAAAGCATTCTACAAAAACAGTGCCAAAGAATAGCTACATAGATCCATGAACAAATTTCCAACAATAAGTGGGCTTTTGAAGTTTTTAGGAGAACATTGTTCCCAGCTCCTACTTCAAACATGAAAGCAAAGATGTGCCAAATTCTGAAGTGCTCTTCCTACTTCCATTAACAAGAATTCAATTCTGTCAAGATAATACTATTCTAATTGCTCACCAAAAATAATGGCCACATCACATTTATTATTAGTCCTTTAGAATTCTAAAGGGCCCGTTCTAAAACACTAGGTTCATGTTATGCTTCCCAGCACAGACTTGATCAGAATTTTCTTCAGCTTTGGAGCATTTTCTCTGGGTGTGACAAGGATGCACACATGGAGTATGTCTCCAGTCCATCTGTGTGTGCCCAGAACGTTCACTGAAAGGTGTAACATGAAAAAGCATGGGTACAGAACTATCTGGTCTAAAAAAAAAAAAAAGTAAGGACCACTGACTTTGCAACTTTTACCTTTCCTATTCCCTCAGTAGCAAAATGTGGGGGAAATTACTCGCTTCCCAAAGGGTCATTGAGCACTTTAAATGAGATAATAAATAGGAAGTATATGCAATCTTTGGAACAATAGAAAATAAGAACTTTTTGTTACAAAAGTGGGTAACGAAAGATGATAAAAAGTTTATTAGAAAGAGTATTTCCTTCTTTGAAGAAATATAAAACTACCTGCCATAGGCGCTGTGTCCAAGGCTAATAGCTTCAGTGACCATTAGCCTTCACAATCCCCCTGTGTCCTGGAGGTCACTGAGAGACAAAAGGTTTGACAGTGCCATGTGTGCCATCTGTCAGTGTTGCAGAAATATGGTCAGCTCAGGAAGATGCCCCTTAAAAATGGCATTTGCCAGGCTTGGATAAGCCAGAATTCCTGCTTCAGTGATATCCTCAATATGCATTAGAGACATCTGTACTCTTCTACCTCAATAATTCTCCTGGTACACTGTCATGTTCCGTCATCTGTGTTTATCTAGTGCCTAGCACTGTGTTTGACACAGAACAGGTCTTCACTAGAGCTTCGCTGATAGAAGGAGGAACCAGAGGGATGAACGCATGAACTTCCACTGCTGTTCTCTTTGTGTCATTCTTCATGCTTAGTGCTCTACCTATCCCCCCTGCTTCATTCATATCCCTGGTCCCAGCATTTACTTATCTCTTGGCAATATTCACCTCCTCCAGGAAGCCTTCCCTGATCTATTTGCCCCCATCCCCAGCCCACAGAGTCCACTGTTTGATCTTTCTTCAGAGCTCACATAATGCCTGGATAATGCATTTATCCTTGAGCAGCCCCATGTTTTTATTTATTACCCCCCATCAACCCTTTCTAGAGCAGAAATTACCTTCAACATCTTGAAAAAAAATCAATGAGTTTTTTTTTTCTTTAGATAGAGGTCTATAATACAACAGTTTTTATTTATACAAAGTACTAGTAACATTAGTAAAATTAGACAATAGTTTTACCCTCAGAATGTTTCCTTGGCAGGAAAGATGTGGCCCCCAAAAACTATAGAATAAAGTGGAAATTAAAAAGTGCTGAAACACTGATATAGATGAAGGGATGATAGGAGAAAGAGACGGTTCCATTATGTCTTCCAGATGGCGCAATCGGGGTGGATTGTTGGAGGAGGTGCCATTGGAGTCAGGCCTTGAAATATAGTAGGAAAAGCAGTCCTGGCAAAGGAGAAAACATGTGCAAAGGCATGGAGGAGCAAGCGTGAGAGGTGTGTGTGGTGACTATTTATACCACACTTTAAATTTTCAAAGGACCGTCACCCTCTTTCTCTCATTTGTTCTGCACAACATCTGGGTGTGGAGGACAAGGCAGAGATTACCTGCCTACTTCCACAGGGTGCAGAAAGGCTAAGGGATCGCTGTAACTGGTGACTGAACTAGGACGTGACATGACTGTAATAGATGTTAGGCCTGACTCCAGATCCACAAGTAAAACACCCTCTTTGGATAGAGCAATGGCCCATGGAACTCAGTCAGTCCTTGCTAATTGATGGCCAGTCGCTTGGATGGGGCAAATGATGCCTCCCTTGCTTCTGGGAGGACAACAACGCAAGAGGCTCTGTGTGACCTGGAAGGATCCTGACATCCCTGGGTGCAACTGGGTGAACAATGGAGGACCTGTGAGGCCTGGGACACCATGGAGGAGGAGAGTTCTTCTAATAATAAGGAGAGCTGGCGTTGCCAGGCCCTTGCTCTGAGCTGGTGGGCACTCTGCTCTGTGTATTACAGGGATTATCTCATTTTATCCCCACAGAAAACCTGTGAGGTCGTTTTGCATTCCACCTTTAGAGGTTGGGGAAATTGCGGCTCAGAAAAGTGAGGAAATGTTTCTCAGGTTCTCAGCTGGTAGGGTGTAGAGTCAGGATTCAGGTCCAACTCTCACTGATGCCCTCTTAACCACGGGGCCAGGGGTTCTTAACTATATGTGTGCCATTCACCCCATTGGCCATCTGGTGAATCCCATAGAACACTTCCAAGAAAAATGCTTTTAAATGTATAAAATAAGATGTGTAGGTTTCTAAAGATAACCAATTATATTAAAATTTAATGACCAAAATATTAAAAAGCAAAAGTTTTGCATAGTATTGTATGTGCTTCTTTGTTAGCAGATTATGATTTAGAAGTCATGATGGCCAGGTTCTTGATGGGAAGGGTCCTTGCAGCCCCACCCTTCCCTTGGCCCTCACACTGCCTTGAGTTGGGGGGGTGGGGGCTTTAAAACACCCCCTGGGAAGAAGTGGTGCCTGGGGCTTAGCGGTCACTCTCTAGGAGAGGGCAGGGAACTGCTCAGAGGGGGACAGAGAGGACCAGAAGTGAATCAGAGACTGAAAGAATAAACACAGGACAATGTTAGGGGCAGAGGGAGGAGGGCTCCCAGTGATGACCTGGTAAATGACATAGGGCTAGGGAGAGAAAGGTCATGGGTTCCATGCTGGAATCCTGCACACCATGAGCACCTGGTGCCCAGAAGGAAGAGATGGCTCCAGGGAGGTGAGGTGGAGAGCAGGGAAGACGTGAATGGCAGAACACGCCCCTTTTTCCTCCACTGGAAAAAACATGAAGGAATGGGGATAGGAAGTAAGATCAAGTGGGCTACATCCCATTGTCCTCACTTTCCAGCCCTGTGGCCTTAGGTAAATTACACCCCCTCTCAGCGCCCCTGTGTCTTATCTGCGTGGGAGGAACTGAAATACTGAACTCACAGGCCATCTGAAGGGCTGACCCACTGCTTGGCGTGGGGCAGAGTTCCTGACGCATGGCTACTGCTCAATAAAACTGGGTTGTACTATATGATTGCTGCTTTTGAAGGTCAAAAATGGTGGAATACGGGTAGTTTCAGATGGTTCCTGGCAAACAGGAGAAGCTCAGTGGGCATACCCAGCTCTATTCGGTGGAGTCAGTTGTATGTGGGATTAAAGAAACCCAATCCCTGATGCCCCCATCTCCTTTGAGGCAGCAGGCATTATTGAACACTTTCTTCCCTGCCCTCATCGCATGATCCAGTGGAAATTCTATAAAGGAAGGCTTATGGCAGCATTCTCCTTGGTATTGCAGGGAGTGATAAATCACAAATCACCTTATGGCACAGTGTGGACTCCTGTGACCTGTTGGTGCATGAAGAGGCAGACAGAGGAGGAGAGAGGACTTACATGCCTTGGACTAGCACTCCTATTTTTCTTGTATGAGCAAAAGAAAGCCCAGAGTGGGGAACTGGAAAAACCTGTGGGCTAGACCGGGGTTCTGACGCATGCTCTCTATTTAATAATTGCTGTATTACTTGGTCCCTTCGAAGATCCTGAACTTCAGTCTCCTCATCTGTCAGAAGGGGATATTAGACCAGAGTACCTCCAAGATCCACCCATGGGTAACCTTGACAATGGAGGCTTTGGATTGCTCTTCAGCTCTGCACTAGGATGCCACGCGTTAGTTGTGGGTCTCAGGTTAGCCATTAACTCAGCAGAGTAACAATAACTCACCCAGCATAACGGGGCTAAGGGAGCCCAAGTTTGGAGGTGCATCTGCAGACTTGGACAGATGCCTGGAGAGCCACATAGAGAGACCTTGAATGAAACAAAGTGAGAGCCAGGAGAAGCATCCGGGGTCTGTGGGGTGAACCAGAGGAATAACTGTTTAAATTTGTTTTGCATAAGCTCATCTCATATTATAAGAACCTCACGGAAAAGTGATTACAAGCTCTTTTTGCAGCAATAAAACAGCCCTTGGGGCAAAGAAGCACTTTAATATATCTAAAAATATCTTATTTTTCTACGGCTTGATTGAAACTGATGTAGGTGTGCTTGGCATTTGACTTGGGGAGGTCGTGCCTTTTCTTCTTCTTCTAATAATACTGTTTGGCAGCTTTTCACTCTATCTTACCACAGATCTTTGCCAAAACTTGAATTTACTTCCGTCAGATTAACTGTCTCCAAAAACAAACTGGCATTTCTTCTAAGGGCTCCGATTAAAAGGATAAGCTTGAGTGACACTCCCTTAAATGGCTGGATGTTCTCACAGGGCTAGGAAATCAGAACTAGAAAAGTAGCAAGGCAGGCTTTAGTCGCGCGGCTGCACGGGGGTTTGGGTGGTGAGAGGGGCTGCTGGTTCTCCGTGCTGTGTTTAGAGAGGACGGGTGAGGCATGATTTTGAATGCACACTTCTCAAAAACCTGTGAGCAGAAATCCTTGCCCATCTCTCAACCGCTGCTTTGTTCTAGGCCCCAACCCTTCAGTTCTCTGTTTGTTTTAAATATCACCTACAATAATTTTACTGATCAAATTATGTTGGCTTCCCCAAAGCACCAACAAAATAGAGGCCTTTTCTGGTTGCACAGCTGAATGCATATGGAATTTGAATGAGTCAACTATGTATGGGCCAAAGGACTTCCTTTCTTTAACTTTCCAGTAGGCGGAGAGGAGAGACAAAAAGCAAGAAAAGATGAAGAAAACTTTCCCTAGTTTTCCCTCATTCCTATCTATAACTTGATCCCTGAAGAAGAAGGCTCAAAATAATTTTCCGAGCAGATCTTTTTCTATTGTTTTGTTTATTACTTTTATTTTGAATGTACAAATGTTGAGGAGAAATAGGGAGGGGATAGGGAAGAAAGATACTTCTGATTTGAAGTCCAATTTGAATGCCTAACAAACATAAAAACTTCAAATGAGTTATTTCAATAATTGAGCTGAATTATGGCTCCTAAACATTCTGATATTCTTTCCCTCCCTCCCTCTCTGTCTCTCTGTCTCTCTCTCTGTCTCTCTCTCTCTCTCTCTCACACACACACACACACACACACACACACACACACACACATACACACAGAATCTCCCTCAAAATAACAGTAACCGTACTTTGAATGAAAGGGTCCAGTGAGAAAGCAATGAAAAACCTTTTGTAAAATGTAAATATTATGCTAAATTCTCTAATCCTGTGTTGATAATGACCATCCAAAAATGGATGATAAAATAACTATTTTTTGCTTCCCTTCCCCCTAACTTTTATTACTCAGACTAAGATATAGGATCAGTACATAATATTTTTTATTCATTCTGAGAAAAAAAAAAACAGTTTCTCCAGATTGCTATATATATTTAAACTTTTCCATTGCCAAAATCCAAGTTTCTCTGAGTTAGAAACCATTTGGCTTATCTAAGTTTGTTTGTATTATATTTTTATTTTATATTGGCCATCTCTTCAGATACTGAAAATAAAATTAACTTATCTTGGGTAAGTTAAGCTAAGCCGAAGTCAGAGAAGGACGGTCACCAGCATCAAGCCCATTAAGTTCCAGAGGCTTCTTCCATTCTCTCTCTAAGGACAAAAGCAGGGTTAGCCCAGGGGTCACTGGGTAACCTTCAGGTGCCCCCAGTTCTGATATATATACAACTAAGAATGAGGTTGTTCATAAACACCTGGTATAAACTGAAATGAAGTAAACAGCATACCTTAGTTCTCACTGACAGTCGCCTCACAGAATCCCTTTAGTGTGTTCAATTGACAACCAGTGGCATATCTCCAATATATGTACATTCAGTTATTCTTCATACACACTGACTGCACCACTACTATACTACATACATTATGAAATGTGCACAAAAATAGGAAAATTTAAAGAGTCAGAAGAATATGAGGCAAACATTATTTTAAATAATGATTTTAGTTCTTAAAGGCACAATATTTTACTCTTGATAAAAATATAACTAATAGCATTTTAAAGAGAACAATATAATTGAACATGTTTCATGGTCTCTGAAAATCCAGACTTAGCAGTTTATGATTCAAAGTTCTTTCTCTGAGTTCACCTATTTTGACGCTTTTTATTAAGGATGTCAAAGCTTAAACAGATTATCAACATTCTTAGGTCAATGAGGCTATGAATTAGCTCATACAAGAGGAAAGAAAAGTGTCACCATTGCCATATCTTGTTCATTGTACTCATGTAATTAATATTAATTTCATCATATGGCTCTCTTTAAGCCATTAGTCCATTTTCTGAGGGATATTGCATTAAAAACTAGATATCATAATCCTCAGTTCCCTTACTGTAATGCCTTACAATATGCCCAAAGCAGCCTGACAGATGAGGGTGCCCAGTCAGCCTCCTGATATGGTCCCTCCCCCAAGATCTGTCCTGAGCTATGTGAGACTTAAGGTCATCTGACACATGGGACAAGTGATGGCCTCAGGACCAACCCATGCATCAAGCATTAAAGTCATCAGAATTGTTTATAAATAAATACATTTGTATATTAAATTATAATGCATAATATAGATGTACATCCCAATATATAAAAAGCCAGGGGCCATCATGACCAAAACAACAGGATGGACAACCAAACAGCAAGCTGCATGGGGCGACAAGGCTGGCAGGGGGGTTAGTGAGGGACGACCAAAAGACTGAACAGCAGGCTGCGTGGGGCGACCAGGCTGGCAGGGGGATTAGCGAGGGACAACCAAAAGACGGAACAGCAGGCTGCATGGGGCGACCAGGCTGGCAGGGGGATTAGCAAGGGACAACCAAACTGCATGGGGCAACCAGCCCGGCAGGGAGGGCAGTTGGGGGCGACCAGGCTGGCAGGGGGGCTGTTGGGGGTGACCAGGCCAGTGGGAGGACAGTAAGGGGTGACCAGGCCAGTGGGGGGGGGCAGTTAGGGGTGACCAGGCTGGCAGAGGGGGGCAATTAGGGGCAATCAGGCTGGCAGGCAGAGGAAGTTAGGGGTGATCACACTGGCAGGAGGCAGTTAGGAGCCAGAGGTCCCGGATTGTGAGAGGGATGTCTGACTCTATCCCCCAAGAGGGTGCAGGCTGGGCTGAGGGGACCCCCCACCCCCCATGCATGAATTTCATGCACCGGGCCTCTAGTCTATAATAATAAAAGCGTAATATGCAAATCGACCAAACAGATGAACAGCAGAATGACTTTCTGGACGACCACACTATGACACGCACTGGTGCCAAGCCAGCCAAGGTAGGTGCGATGGGATTGGTTGGGGGGGGGGGGGCCTGCCATTGCCTCACGATTACCCTGCAGAGAGAGGCCCAGGCTACCTGGCCAGCAGCACTGTGGGGCAATTGGTGATCGTGGGGTCCCAGACTGCAAGAGGGTGCAGGCTAGGCTGAGGAACCCCTCCCCAGTGCACAAATTTCATGCACAGGGCCTCTAGTATATAATAAAAGTGCACCATTACCTCTGCACTTTACTTCCGCACCTCCTCTGAGTCTCAGTGTGCTTTTCTCTTTCCTTCTAGTTGTAGAATTTCCACTCAGCCAGCCTTCCTGTGGTTCTGGATGATGTCCGTTTTGTCTTTTAGTTGTATTTTTGAAGTGGTTGTGCAAGGCAGCAATTTCCGGTGTTTACCTATGCCGCCATCTTGGTTTCTCCTGTATTTCTTATTAAATGCCAGGGAGGGTTTTCAGAATGTCTCTGAGAACCTTACTCCCCATCTTTGTTTTCTGTTTCATTTCTTTCTTTCCCTAAAGCGACAGAGAAAATCTTTTTAAACTCTCTCATTATCTCCTCAGGGGTAGGCTAAAAATAAGCACACTGCAAATAGTTAAATATTTCTGTTGCAGTTCAAGGTTGTGTTTTTAATTTTTAAAATTAACTTTCAACAAAAAGCAGGAATCTTGGTAAAGTTCCCATCCCCTACAAAATTGGATTGAAGTGCTAATTGTTTTATTTAAAATATCTCTTTCAACTAATTAATTCACTTTGCCCTTGACTGAATTGATTGGAAACCCTCAAAGATCTTTTGGGAAAGAAAAAGAAAACTGTGTGTCTTGACCTTCCGTCACTCCCAATCACATCTTTATTTGCTATATGAAAACATGAAGCTCTGCCATAAAACAAAAGGTGAGACAATTATGTAGGTTGAGGGAGCAGTTTCCCTTATGAAAAGCAGACTGATAGATTTTCTCTTTTAATAAGATGAAATTTATGTGTTTGAATGGTTCTAGAGAAACTACAATCATTCTAATCTAGACTTTCAATTTATTTTGCAATCTTCCATGGCTCATATTTTGGTGAATTCTGTTGACAGATTCCATGTCACTCAGTAGTCTCCAAATAAATTTGAATACTTATAGTTTAATAATTTGGTTTTGTACATAAAAGTATTACTGTTTTCTTTTGTTTCAAGTTAAGTAGAAGATAAATGGACTAGGTAAAATGCCTTTATTTTTTCTGTTTTTAACCTGTTTTTTTCTACTTTCAATTTGTTATGCTTTTTTTAAAAGGGTATAATTGAAATTCTATTAGGTCAATATAATGCCCTCAAAGCATATTTAAAATCTCAGATGTCATTATGCCAGAGCTTAGAATATTTGGTAAAGTGTTTTGTAACTGTTTGTGTGTGTTTCTTTTTCACAGTTCATTTTAATTTTTATAATATTTTATCAGGCCTTTGATTCGTTTAGTTCCTGACCACATTTAACACATAAAATATGTTTCATAAAATAAGTCTTTTTTAAAGTTTTAATATTTGTAGGCATAACTGTTTGTCGCCTTGCTTCTATACAATTTGTCTATAATGACTAATATCAACAAACATTATCTGAGAATTAAATGTATTTACCCTGAGTTCAACAATAGTCCTTTGGTTACCTAGAGCAACATAAATGAGCATTTACTCTATGTACTGTGAGTTTAATACTATTTGTACTGCACATACAAGGAAATGATATATTAAATAACCGAGAATTACTGTTTATTGAGCACTTGCTATATGCCAGGTACTCTGTCAAGGGCTATACAGCCTTACTTTATCTGTACATTAACCCTCTGAGAGAGGCATGATTAGCATTCTTATTTTAAGGATGAGGAAACTGAAGCTCAGTGAGGTTAATCCGAGGTTACAATTGTTTATCAGTTATCTAAGCACATGAGAAATTATTTTTCTACTAGAGGCCCAGTGCACAAAAATTTGTGCACTCGGGGGGGGGGTCCCTCAGCCCGGCCTATGCCCTCTTGCAGTCTGGGACCCCTCGGAGGATGTCCACCTGCTGGCTTAGGCCCACTCCCTGGGGGATCGGGCCCAAGCTGGCAGTCAGACATCCCTCTGGCAGCCTGGCAGCCCTCCGGGGATGTCCACTTGCCAGTGGGGGGCAGGCCTAAGCTGCAGTCTGACATCCTTAGCGCTGCTGAGGAGGCAGGAGAGGCTTCCACCACCACTGCTGTAATGGCAGCCGTCAGCCTGGCTTGTGGCTGAGCAGAGCTCCCCCTGGGGGAGCGCACTTACCACCAGGGGCAGCTCCTGCATTGAGCATCTGCCCTCTGGTGGTCAGTGTGTGTTATAGTGGCCAGTCATTCCCAGTCATTTTGCTGTTAGGGTCAATTTGCATATTACCCTTTTATTATACAGGACAGAGTCCTGGTGCATGGGTGGGGGCTGGCTAGTTTGCCCTGAAGGGTGTCTCGGATCAGGGTGGAGGTCCCGCTGGGTGCCTGGCCAGCCTGGGTGAGGGGCTGATGGGTGTTTGCAGCTGGTCACACCCCCTTCAGGGTGGGGGTCCCCACTGGGGTGCCTGGCCAGCCTGGGTGAGGGGCTGATGGCTGTCTGCAGCTGGTCACACCCACTTCAGGGTGGGGGTCCCCACTGGGGTGCCTGGCCAGCCTGGGTGAGGGGCTGATGGCTGT
>NW_005354464.1:2009599-2011374 GCF_000412655.1 Myotis brandtii | reverse complement strand
TCCACCCCAGTGGGGACCCTCACCCCATGGAGGTTTGGCCAGCCTGGGTGAGGGGCTGATGGCTGTTTTCAGGCTGGCCACACCCCCTTTAGGGTGGGGGGTCCCCACTGGGGGTCCTGGCCAGTCTCGGTGAGGGGCTGAGGGACGTTTTCAGGCTGGCCAAGCCCCCCGGCAATGAAAGCTCCCAGCCTCTCCTTTTTTTCTTTCTTTTTTTTTATTCTGGGATTTATTTACCTTCTATAATTGAAACTTTATAGCCTTGAGAGGAGCTCAGAGCCGACCAGGGTGGGCGAGAGGGAAGCTTCCTGCTTGCTCCAGCTCCGTGGTCATTCCCAGTCATTTTGCTGTTACTGGGGTTTATTTACCTTCTATAATTGAAACTTTGTTGCTTTGAGTGGAGCTCAGAGCCTGCCACGGCGAGCGGGAAGCTTGGCTTCCTCCATCATTGGGGTAACCAAGCCTCCTGCTTGCTCCAGCTCTGTGGCTTGGTTGGGTTAATTTGCATATAGTCGCTCTGATTGGCTGGTGGGCATGGCTTAAGGCATAGCGAAGGCATGGTCAATTTGCATGTTTGTCTTTTATTAGTGTAGATCTTTAATTCTGGAGCAAGGACACTACGCTTTCTGGGATTCAAAAGTTATTTTGATTAGGAAGCAATTGTTTTATTACCAATTCAATGAGAAGTGTCCAAAGGGCTTGTCTTGGAATCTCTGTTAAGTGTGCTTACAGACATTTCCAGAAGACAAACAGATGAACAATTTAAATTGTCCATATTTTGACTGCAGGACCCTGGAACACTCAACACATTCCATGAACTTTGTTAAAAACAAAAAGAAGGAAGAAAAGGAGTAGCAGGAGAGAAAGGAAGGAAGAAAGGAAAGAAGCAAGGAAGAGAAAGAAATCCATCAAGTTAACACCTGGTTAATCAGATTTCTTCACTTTTTCAGTTGCTTGAAGTGGCACTGTACACATAGCCTGAAATGGCTGAAGTTCTTTAGCAGCCACACAGAATCTTAGATCTTAATATATTCTGTTGTTGAAAGACAGAGGCCTGGTTTTATTCAAAATCCAGTACTATTTAAAATGTGCTTTCTTTTCTGGAAAGTTAAAAAAAAAATGCAGTGGAATTATCCAAACATTTTTGTCTAACCAGACTATATTCCAGTAGACTAAATTTTAAAAGTTTTTGCTATTTTTATTTTAATATGTAGGCAATCAAGCTTGGTTCACATAGAAATAATTATATAGTTATTTCCATATATTCTTACAGAAAATAGATACATACATATATATCTGTACATATACATTCACACAAATGTATATATACATAGAAAAACACCTCTTAAATTTTGTCCCTTTATTTGATTTAAAATAATTATAACCTTACCATAAAGCAAGCATCTTTATTGAAAATGATACATATAAGAAAACAGGAATGATATTAGCAATACTCTTTTCATGCCAATGATGATGCCAATTTCTTTCATGGTCATTCTCTGTGTAAACAGCTTGTGTTCAAGAATAGTTCTATGAATTTTTTCTATGTTTTTTTCTTTCATTATATATAGTTTTTTATTTTAAAAATTTATAATTGAATTGGTCATGTAAAAGTTAGCCTTATTTTTTTAAGATCAACTTCACTAGTGTAGAAACATACTTATAAAATAGTAAATAACTTTACACATTGCTAATATTATTAAAAGCAATAAGAAACTGCAACTTAAAATTATTCATTAAAATATGTACAAACAATTAACATTTATTAATATTTTAAT
>NW_005354464.1:2007247-2009527 GCF_000412655.1 Myotis brandtii | reverse complement strand
TACTTGATACAATATAAAATACAGATAATATTTATGTATTATATGTATTTTAATTTGTTTTCCTCTGCCATTACTGTATTCTTGGGTTATTTTCCCTTTTGTATATGAAGATAAGTGTTTGGGAAACACAAAATATCTTTCATCCAGTTTTAGCAAAATTCAGAGGCTAAATTAGTCACTGAAAGAAAGGAAAATACAATTGAGTTTTAATTATTCAGTCTATTCATATTTCCCATTAGAGTTGGAATCAAGAGTTGACTCTACTTTCCTACATAATCTTGAATTTATCTGTCCTATCTCAAGGATTTTTGTACATGTGAAAATATGCTTCTATCCACCTGATAGCTTATTATGCCTCCACAGAAACTTCTGCTTAGGAAATACTTATAATAAGAATTTATAAACATGGACAATGCTTATTGTATTTATAAGCATAGACAAATATTAAAAGCTGGGTACAAAATTATTCATGCAACATTATTACAACCATGTAAAAAAAGTAGAAAAAATATTAGAGGGTATATACCAAAATGTGAAGAGTGATTATATTGAGTGACAAAGTTATGAGTAATTTTTCTTTTCCTCTTTGTTTATTTTCCAAATTTTGACTATATTATTTTCATAATATAAAAAGCTTCATGTAAAATGAATAGTGTGAGTTTGAGTCATATTTTCAAGTAATGTTTAAAATCATTCTTCCATTTCACTGGAGTTAATTTATATATAGATGTGACATTCTGAGTCTATGTCAATAAAGAAGGCTGGCCACTAGTTGGTAGGTATGTTTGTGGGAAGGATGATCTGGATGCAAAGCAACTGATGAATGGGAAGAAAAAAAAGGGGGTGAATGTTTCGAATAGCCAGATAATAGGTATAATCGAACATTGATTATTTTCATGTTAGGGTACTAGTGACTGATTCTAATTTAGGCCTCACCGAGTTTTACTGTTAGTCATTGGTTTGCAAGCCTTTTCCCCATATCCTACCAAGTAAGAAAACATTTTCCCCAAAACAAGTCTTAAAAGGACAGGATTAAAAAGTAAAACAAAAACTGTAGTGACTAAACTACTGGACTGCTTTTATTTATTTTTCCTGCTGGTAGTTATGGGAAAGCACAGGCTTTGGGAAAAGAGAGAGTTTCTGACTGTGACCTCAATAACTAAGTTTAATTTTTCTCATCACTAAAATGAAGATAATAATGTGTATTTTATAAGGTAAAATACTTTGAGGAGAGACCTCCAAAATGAGGTATGCCCATCCTAGAGGGTGAAAGAAGAGGCGTGCACAGAAAGGGCTGGCAACTGAGGACATGGTTGTCTTTTTTAATCGGGAGGGAGTCTCAAGATCCCGACTGCTCTGAACTCCAGTTCCAGGCGAATCTCTGGGGACCCAGACTCATACGGGGAAAAACTGGACTGTCTGGCATCGGTCGGAACTCAAGGGCAGCTTTCTCTCAGAGGTGCTTGCAGCGATTACCGGCACACTGAGACGCGGGGCCTCTTAGGGTAGGACTGAGGAGTAGCCATAGCTGCTTGCTCAGCCCTGTTGAACCCCTGAGACCCCGCCCCACCCAAGCTGTGCACAGAGGCTTTTGCATATGAAAGGCCTGGCCCTTTGCAATCTGAAAAGTACCTAAAAAACTGCAGCTGGGTCAGAGAGACCCAGAACATCCAAAAGAAGGTCCAAGGCCCCACAGCAGCTTGCATTGCTTCACAACTGGGCCTCATCTGGGCACCTCCAAACCTCAAACAAAGAAGAGGAATCTTCAGATCTCTCCATAGCTCCTGCTGGGTAGCCTCAGGCAGAGGCTAAATTAGCACCTCCTTAGAGATCCAAGAGCCAGTGTACCCAGTGGTCAGAGTGGGACCATCCAGATTACAACTCCTCAGATCCATAAGGGACACACTCAGGGGGCAGACTCAGTGAGCACCAAAGCCCCACTGAAGCAAGTCTTGCCCCAGAAGGGTGTCTCCAGCACAGAAGTTCTCCCACTGTAGACACAGCTGATTCTCACAGCCAATTGGCCTGGAGGTCAATTCCTCCCAGTGATACCTACAACAATCAAGGCTTAACTACAACAAGACTGTGCACAAAGCCCACAAAGGGGTGCACCAAGAGTGTCCACCTCAGGTAATTGGGGAGGCTGAGCCACTGGGCCCTATAGGACACCTAGCACACAAAGCCACTCTACCAACACAGGGAAGCAGCCAAAATGCGGAGACAAAGAAACAGGTCACAAATGACAGAAATGGAGGAAAGCAAACGACTGGATATAGAGTT
>NW_005354464.1:1968540-2006500 GCF_000412655.1 Myotis brandtii | reverse complement strand
TAATCTGATGAACAGAATAAACTGGTGAATATAATAGAATCAGGGGCATAGAAAGGGAGTGGACTGACTATTCTCAGGGGGGAAAGGGGTGTGGGGGGTGCGGGAAGAGACTGGACAAAATCATACACCTATGGATGAGGACAGTGGAGGAGAAGGGGTAAGGGCAGAGGGTGGGGTGGGAACCTGGTGGAGGGGAGCTATGGGGGGAAAAAAGAGGAACAACTGTAATAATCTGAACAATAAAGATTTAATTTTAAAAAAAATAAAATAAACATAAAAAGATAATAAAAAAGAAATACAAAGTATATATTAGACTACACATGATCAAAATGAGATATATGTGGTAAACAATTAATCTAAGAGGAGATCAGCACAATTTTCCTATCCATATTGAGCATAAGCATTCTAATTTCACATAAAAATTTTTTGAAATCATATATACAATATACAATTCTGTAAATGAAATTTAAAAACATAAATAATAATATAATTATGTAGTGATTCAGAAGTGGTGTTTATTTTTTCCTAATCGGTAAAAAATTAAATACAAACTTAGATGTTTACTTTTTAAGGGGAGAAATGGAGTTAATTTTAAAATAATATTTCTTAGGACAAAAATCACTGTATATATAGTGTAATTTAGCACATCCCTTCAAAAGTGCTAAGAGAAGTTTAATGGAGGAGTACCATTGAGTATTATTGATCTGTCAAAGAAAATGAATGCTGTGAACATAAACCAAATTGCACAGCAAGTGCCAACCACAGCTTTAAAACCAAGCCACCCAACAAATGGAATGAGCATGTGGTGAGAGAGAACTACAGGAAGACTGATGCATTTAGATAGGAGGGGGTAGATGGGTTTTAGTTTAAATCAGATTGTTGCCCATATCTTAGGTAGCCATCTTCAACCATGCTCTTCCATTGAAAATATAAATGGAAGCATGAAACAGACTGACATACCTCAATATGAGGTTGAGTGGATGAGGAGAACTAAACCAAAGAACTTACATACTTATATTCACAGCCCATGGACACAGGCAATAGGGTAGTGAAGACCTAAGGGGGGGGGCAGAGGTTGGGAAAAAGGGTGTAAAGGGGGGAAATGGGAGATATCTGTAATACTATCAACAATAAAATATATATTTAAAAAAATCTGTTGTCCCCAAACCTAAGTAATAGCACCCCCACACCCCCACCCCAACAACAACAACGCATACACGCTAAGAAATGAGTAAAGGGCAAAATAACTTTTTAGTGAATGGTAACTTTCTTACTTTCAGAGCCATTCTAACACAGCTGGTCCTATGCATTCCCCAATGAACAACTTTGATAACAGTGTTTTCAGCCTCATCACTAATTGGTCTACTCTTACTTTTTGCTTTAATTTAAAACCAACGAGGGGAGAAAGTGATTTCAAAAGCACCTGCAATCTGACATGTGTGAGCAGAACTGAAAGTATTTTTTTCAAAATTGGATTAATTAGCATTATCAGAAAAACAAAGGGAACAAAGCCACCAGTAAGTAGCGCATTAATCATATTGCTAGTAATTAGTGCCACAATAGAAATAGAAGGCAAAACAAAGAAGTTGGAAGTAGTTCTGAAACTAGTAATATTTTGTAGGTATCACTAGCTTAGAAATAGACATACTTGGATGTACAGAGAGGACAAGAGTAAAATAGAATCTCAATGATCACATAAAGTTGAAAGACTCAACTAAATAAGTCTTGAACCCCAGAGAAATGGAGGAATTGATATATTTACAGCATCTAATACCCTGAGTTAAAAGGGATGGGGAGGATGGGAAAGAACTGGAGGAACAGAATGTATTTCCATTTGTAAAAGAGAGTGGGCATACCCTATATAATAAAAGGCTAATATGCAAATTGACTGAACAATGGAACGACCAGTCGCTATGACATGCACTGACCACCAGGGGGCAGATGCTCAATGCAGGCGCTGCCCCCTGGTGGTCAGTGCGCTCTCACAGGGGGAGTGCTGGTCAGCCAGAAGCCGGACTCATGGTTGGCAAGTGCAGGGCAGTGGCGGGGGTCTCTCCTGCCTCCGCGGCAGTGCTAAGGATGCTCCACTGCCAGCTTAGGTGCACTCCCCATGGGGAGAAGCCTAAGCCATCAGTCAAACATCCCCCAAGGGCTCCCATACTTCAAGAGGGCCCAGGCCGGGCTGAGGGGATGCCCCCCGCCCCAAGTGCATGAATTTCATGCATTGGGCCTCTAGTGATATTATAACAGAGCCAATTCTAGGTCTAGCCCAGTGGTTGGCAAACTGTGGCTCGCGAGCCACATGCAGCTCTTTGGCCCCTTGAGTGTGGCTCTTCCTAAGCCTTAGGAGTACTCTAATTAAGTTAATAACAATGTACCTACCTATATAGTTTAAGTTTTAAAAATTTGGCTCTCAAAGAAATTTCAATCATTGTACTGTTGATATTTGGCTCTGTTGATTAATGAGTTTGCTGACCACTGGTCTAGCCAAACCTCAAATATGCAGGATTATTTTGAAACACAAAAGTAGTGAGATTCTGTTGTGCTTTAAATATATGATTGGATGACACTGGGAAATGCAAACCTTCCATAGAGTGATAAAATGTTAAATTAATTATAATTTTTAATGACTGGAACAAATCATAGCCTTTGATTTTTTGTACCAGAGTCTATTCCAAGACAATGGGGTGGACTTCACTATTTCCCCCACCTTACTGCCATGAAAGAGTTTCCAGGCTATGACACAGGAAGTGTGAACCTAGGTGAAATTTGTCATTGAGGAAACAGTTCTGAGAACCAGGGTGTCTGGAATTCACAGGATGGAGTACCAAGACAGGAGAAAACTGCTCAAAGAGAAAACTCTGGATATCTGCAAAGGATCTTCCTCAAATATCAGCAAAACCCTGACCAATGCATGCATGTGAGGAAGCTACCTGAGGTCTGGGAAAGAATCACCAGAAAGGATTAGATATATGTGTCCAGTACCAACATGTGTTTATAACCATTCCTGTTCCCATCAGCCAGATTGAAAAACTTCATGACTTATAGTTCATTGGGCAGAATATATAAAAGTCTTAACTCAATAATCCTATATAATAAAAGGGTAATATGCAAATAGACCGAACAGCAGAACAACCGAACAACAAACCAAAGCATAATATGCTAATGGTATGCTAAAACTGCTCAACCGCTCGCTATGATGTGCACTGACCACCAGGGGGCAGACAGTCAACTGGTCAACCAATTGCTATGATGTACACTGACCATCAGGGGGCAGATGCTCCAACTGATAAGTTAGCTTGCTGCTGGGGTCTGGCCAATTGGGATGGAACAAGATAGACTGGACATGCCCTGGAGCCTTCCCATGGTCCCTCCCTGACTGGCCAACCTCCCGTGTTCCTCCCCGGCCCTGATTGTGCCCCGGTGGGCTCCCTCGGCCTGGCCTGCACCCTCTTGCAATCTGGGCTGAGGAATCCGCCCCCTGGCCCCTGAGTGCACAAATTTTGTGCACCAGGCCTCTAATGGATAATAATTAGCCTTAGACTAAATACTGCTCTGGTCCTGTTTTACAAATCTTGAAAAGTAAGACACCCCCCTACCACCCCAGAAGATAAACCTGTTTCTCAGTAACTTAACTACATAGAAAAATAAAATTCAGGATTACATTTAAGAATATAAAAACATCCAGCACCCAACAAATTAAAATCACAATGTCTAGAACCCAATAAAAAATTACCAGGCATTCACTTACCAGGCAGGCAGCAGGAAAGAATGAAGAAGAAAGAAATGAACCTATTAAATCCAACCCAGAACTGACATATATGATAGAATCAGTAAACAAAGACATTAAAACAGCTACTTAAACTTGCAGTATAATAAGAAATATATTTGGTCTTTATCTCTGGTTCTTATCACAGAGCTCCTAAAACCCTTAAAATTTCCTGAGTGATAGGAATTCCTTTTATTATTTATAGAAACCTCCTTTTAGGCACATCTAAGTTTATGCTAAATGAAGTGACTTATAAGGCCCTTTAGGTAGCCTCAAGATGGGGCTGGTCGCCAGAAAGACCAAATGATTAGAGATTGAACTTTCAGCTCCCCTCCCACCCTAATCTGTGGTAAGGGGAAGGAGGAGGTGCAGGAGATTAAGCTCTATAAAAACTCTTGAATGGGAAGGATTAATGAGCTTCTGACTGGTGAACATGTGGTGGTGCACCTGTATTGGGCATGGAAGCTCCATACTCCTTCCCCAATGCTTTACCCTATGCATCTCTTCTATCTGGCTGTTTCTGAAATGTATCCTTTTATGATGAACTAGTAAATGTTTCCCTCAGTCTGTAAGCCATTCTAACAAATTATCAAACCCAAGGAGGGGGTTGTGGGAATCCAGACCTGTAGCCAGTTGGTAAGAAGTCCAGATGACAGGCTGGACTTGCCATTGGCATCTGAAGTGGTGCCAATCTTGTGAAACTGAGCCCTTAGCCTATGTGATCTAATGATATCTCCAGGTAGATAGTGTCAGAATTCAGTTACATTTGTAGGACACCACTCAGTGTCCACTGACAATTGGGGAATTGCCACCAAGCATCTGGTTTTAGCAGTATTAAGAGTAGAGGAGAAAAATAGTTTTCCCAAACATAACCATAGTTTAAATGTTCAAAGAGTTAAACAGAAAGATTGAAAATATTTAAAAATTCAGATCAAACTTCTATAGGTGAAAACTACAATGCGTGAGATAAAAAAGTACACTGGATAGGAGTGATGAGAGATTAGGTATTGTTGAAGAAAAGAGTAATGAATTTGAAGACAGTAATCACAACTATCCAAAAAGTAACACAAAGAGAAAAGAGAATTATAAAAGGCTAACGGAGCATTTATTTTGAACTGTGAGGCTACTTTGAGGTCAATATTTATATAATTCCTTTTCCTGAAGGAGAGAAAAGGAGATAGACAGAAATGTATTTTAGAAATAATGGTTGAAAATTTCCCAAATATGATGAAAAAATATAAACCCACACATCTAAGAAGCTCAATGCACCCAAGCAAGAGAAACATGAAGTAAACTACCCAAGGTAGATCATAATCAAATTGCTCAAAATTAGTGATAAAGAGAAAATTCTTCAAAGCAACTAGAGAAAAAAAGGCATGTTATCTATTTCTGTTAACAAAGAAAGCTAACAGAAGATTTCTCTTTGGACAAAGTGGAAGACAGTGTAGCAACAACATCTTTAAAGTATTGTAAGAAAAAACTATATCTTGTTAAAATATCTTTAAAAACAAGGGCAAAATAAAAACTCATTTAGACATTCAAAAGCTGAAAAAATTTATCACCAACAGAGAAAAATTTAACACAACAAGAAATGTGAAAGGAAGTACCCAGACAGAAGGACAAGCATACCAGAAAGAAATATGCACCTATACAAAGGAATTAAGAGTACTGGAAATGGTAACTACATGGGTAAATATATGATTTTTCTTATTATTTAAAGAGCTAATTTAAAAGCTAATTGTTTAAATAAAAATAATGAAGATGTGGAGTTTATAATATATATAAAAGTAAAATGTATGACAACAATAGCACAAAACTTGGAAGAAGAGAAATAGAGGTATACCACTGTAAGTTTAGTATACTATTCATAAAGTGGTACTTGAAAGTTGAGTAGGATTATTTTTGTATTAAAGCAGCCACTAACATCACAAAATGAAGTTATAGCTAAAAAGTCAACAGAAAAAAAAGGAATATTAAAAGATATTCACTTAATCTAAAAGAAGCTAGAAAAGGAGGGAAAAAAGGAAACAAATAACAACAGAAAAATAACAAAATGATAGATTTAAACCTAACCTATTAATAATTAGTTACATGTAAATGGTTTATGCATTCAAATCAAAAGGCAGAGATTATCAGACAGGATTTTTAAAAAAGCAAGACAAGCCCTAGCTGGTTTGGCTCGGTGGATAGAGCGTCGGCTTGTGGACTGAAGGGTCCCAGGTTCGATTCCGGTCAAGGGCACATGCCTGGGTTGCGGGCTCGATCCCCAGTGGGGGGCATGCAGGAGGCAGCCGATCAATGATTCTCTCTCATCATTGATATTTCTAGCTTTCTCTCCCTCTTCCTTCCTCTCTGAAATCAATAAAAATATATATATATTTTTTAAAAAGTAAGACTTTATGTTGTCTACAGCCCAAGTGCCCATCAATAGATGAGTGGATAAATAAATTGTGGTATATATTAATATATACAATGGAATATTACTTGGGCACACAAAAAATGAAATCTTACCATTCATGACAACAAGGATGGAACTAGAGGGTATTATGATAAGTGAAGTAAATGAGACAGAGAGACAAAAGACATATCATTTCACTATTATGTGGAATTTAAAGAACAAACAAAACAGAAAGACACATAGGCACAGGAAACATATTTTAAATATAAAGACACAAAAAGATCAAATTAACATCAAAAAAGGTTAAATTAAAAATATTGAAAAATTGATACCATTCTAACACTAATCAAAAGAGAGCTAGAAAAAACAATATTAATATCAGTTGATTTCAGAGCAAAGAACATTATCAGGGATTAAAAAAGTCATTTTATAATGATAAAGGGATTAATCAATCAAGAAGACATCACAATCCTAAACATTAATACACTGAAAAATTTCCTTTGCCTTTATGCAGAGTTAACACCCTCACAATTCAGATCTTTTATGCTTTCACTATCTATGAATATGCCTTATTATGATTTTACTCATTCATTCAACAAATGTTATTGAGGGACCACTGTATGAGACAAGTAGCGTGCAAAACACACACTCTGCCTTCTTAACAATCCTATGAGATTTCACAGGCTGTTCATACTATCCACACTTACCTATGAATATTCTGGACCAGACTCATCTGATCCAGAGTATACCAGTATGCTGAAGTGTTAGATCTAAATTCCAGTTGATTAGTGTGAACCTTTTTGTTGTTGACTCTGGCCTACAAAAAAATGATTTTCAAAATAATCAATTACAAGAAAAGGTAAACTAACACATATGGATTACAAGTTTACCTTTTCTTGTAATTGATTATTTTGAAAATCATTGCCTTTGAACGCCTATGATCTTGGGATGTCACTCTCCTAATTCTCTAGAACTCAGAAGCTCCAATCCCTGTTCCTTGATATAGCCACAGTTGAATGCTTCTGGATGACAAACCAATTTGGCTGTTAGCATGAGTAGGAACACACCCAGGTGTGTAATGTCAGCCTTCAGAAAGAACCATGTATTATTTAATAATGGTGAAGAAGATGATGCTAATAATAGTAAATAATTTCATGGTGAACTATAGTTTACAAAGGATTTTAAATGTATGATTGAAGATTTAATCTTTAAAACAAACCTATTTCCAAAATGTTATCATTGGCATCCTCATCTCCATTTTCAAAGTGAGAAAACCAAGAGCTAAAGGAATCTTTTCAAGATCAGCAGCTTTTAAGTGAAAGAGCCAATAGTAGGATCCATGCCTATGTAATATCAAACCTCATGCCCTTTATTGATAGTTGTAATCTGCCCATTTCCCATTTAACAGATTGTTTTAAATGCAGCTGAGATATGCTTACAGGAGATTTGACTTTGGGTGGTGGGCACATGGTGCAATATACAGATCTTTTAACATAGGAACCCACACACCTGAAAACTATAAGTTCATGTTGACCAATGTCACCCCAATAAATTTAATAAATAAAAAAACGTAGCTGAGAATAAGATTTATGCTTGCTGCCAGCCCTCCAAATTAAAAGTGTATGTTCCCTCTGATCTTTCAGATTTCCTTTGACCATGTGTAACTGTATAAAGTTTTTTTCCATGAAATCTGCTTCTAGAATCTAGACTCTTAATAAGTTAATCAGCTATTGATGAATAAATACTATGCCTTCATGTTTTCTACAGTTAAATGCATATTTGAAAGTCGGGTTGGTTTAGCTTCTTTTAAGGATTTATAAAACAACAATTGTATTTTATGAAGCCAAATGATCTGTAAAACTAAAGAAGATCAGCAGAAGCAAACTGTAACTGTTACCAACTTTCAATCCAAGGCATTCTTCATTGCAAAAGAAAGAACAGAAATTTCTCTTTCTCTAAAAGTGCTGTTTTGCTTGGCCTGAACCCCTCTTTCCTCAAGTTTGGGACAAGTAAACAGAATCACAAAAGGAAGAACACAAAGAAGAAGAAAATTTGTATTAAGGTAAAGTTGTTCATGCAAAAGGAAGACAGGAAGGAAGGAAGGAAGGCAAAAAAAAAAAAATTGGAGAGACATTCTTTGCTTTCTGTTCATCTCCTACCCTACCTTTCCTCCCACTGTCTCTGAATACTTAGTGGGTTTTTTAAAAGTATAGCTAGGTTCTTTCCCATTGATTATTAGGGTTGATTGGAAGATTGGAAGCAGAAAGCAGTGCAAATCTGAATTTAGAATCAAACACAGGATTCCCAGACTGTTGCTCAAGCCACAGAGGAATTGGACTAATAATTGCTGCAACTGACTCCTCTCTTCTAATCTGTCAAATCCAAGTTCTTTCACATTGGAAAAGCGTTTTATATAGAACTAGAGGCCCAGTGCACAAATTTGTGTACTGGTGTGGTCCCTCAGCCTGGCTGGCGATCAAGGCCTATCGGGGGGCCAGATGGCAGGGGGAAGGAACCGCAGGAGGTTGGCCGGCCAGCCCCCCGATTGGGGATGGTGGGGAGGGGGGCAGCCGGGGTGGAGGGGCTGTGGGAGGTTGGCTGTGGGAGCACACTGACCACTAGGGGTCAGCTCCTGTATTAACCATCTGCCCCCTGATGGTCAGTGTGCATCATAGCGACTGGTCGACTGGTCGTTCCGGTCATTCGGTTGTAACGGTCACTTAAGCTTTTATATATATAGACTAGATGCCTGATGCGCGAAATTCATGCAAGAGTAGGTCTTCCTTCCCCTGGCTTCCAGCACCAGCTTGCTTCTGGCACCCGGGACCCAGGCTTCCCTCCGACACCCAGGACTTGGGCTTCCCTCCGGACGCTGGCAGGCACACAGGACCCGGGTTTCCCTCGTCCGGAAGGTGGTCTGGTCTAATTAGCATATTATGCTTTTATTATTATAGATTAGAAAAAACTGCTTCCCAAGTTTTCGGGGTAGCACTTTGGAATATAATATGTTCAAAAGACAAAACTCAACATTAAGGATAATAATCCAGACACACTAGGCAAGGGATCTTTGCAAGCCTGAGAGCTGGGTGCCAGTTCTAATTGCATCATATAGATGTTGGGAAGCCATGCCTTTCTCTGGATCTCAGTGTCCTTACCTATAAAATGAGGTGTTAGACTAGATAACCCAGTTCCAAGCTACTGTGTCTAAGATGAGCATTGTAATAAATAAAATAGAAGTGATTATATCAATATGCTTCAGAAAGACATTTTATCCTATCACTTATACTCTTTCACTAGGAAAGGAAGAAGAAAACACTAACATGGTCTGATTTAACTTTTCCAACATGTCACTGACCTTTTAAACCCAACTATGAGATGGCATTTATTATGAGGACACAGCATTTGGCAGAATTAATGTACCACCTCAAAGTGGGATTGGTGCACTTCCTACAGTAGGAGCAATCCTATTTTAACAGTGTCTGCAAGAATAGTGATTCCAAATCCATGCTTCCTCAAGCAGCATTCTGAAGAACAAGTCTATCTGGAGATTATAGAGTCAGTTATTGAATTTCTATAACTTAGATTAGAACAACACTGAGCTTGTTTAGAGCCTGGGTTAAATGTACAGTTTCTCTTCAGGTTCAAACATTTTTAGTGTGTTCACCTTTTATACCCTTAAGCCTGCATTACTTATTGATGTTGCCACCTACTCTTATCTTATCTCACCCCATCTTACCTTTCCTTTCCTTATCTCATCCTCTGAAGTCACTGCACTAATTTTAAGACAGCTTCATAACAAAAGGCTTTTGTTTTTAATAGGACCTTTCTAAGTCCTCTTTCCTCTCTACCCTGACACAAAATATGCACTGTGGTTCTTTTCATTCTGAGTTAAGAATTTAGATGGAAGGTGAAAAAAAAAAGGAATCAAGCAAATATTGTGTTGAACATGTGCAGATACACATGCGCACATGCACCCAGCCCCAAACCAATTAGAAAAACATGCCGCCCTGAATAGTATGGAAGGCCAGGGAAGCTCATGCCTTTTGTTTAGGCAGGTGCTTGGGAACAAGGAGACATCAGCCAAATTCAAGGCATCATGTGAAGATCTGGCTTCACTCATCGCCCGTTGTTGAGCGCTGGGAACAAAAATGTAGCAAATAATGCAAAGAAAATCCTTCTAAGAGATCTGGGCCCAGAAACTAATCCAGGCAAGTATGACTTGTGTCTCTGTAGTTGTATAAGGGCAGGTGGCTTTGGTATTTAATTAGTGAATGGGTGGAATTTGCACGTTGAATTTAAGAAGAAAGCATTTCACTTGTGAGTCCCTGAGAACTCATGAGTAGTGCAGGGCAGACATTGAATTGCTCGCAGCAATTGCTCACAGCAATTTTAAGAGGGTTGATGGCATTTCTTGAATTCTAGCATGCAACACCACACACCAAAATGGAGCATGGCATTTGGGTGAATTTTCTATTTGTAAATGTGAGAATTTAAAATAGGCTGGGAAGAGATGGGCACTCCTTGGTGGGGATTATCCATTGAACAGGTGTGTGGCAGGAAGAAAAAGGAGGGGGCGTGTTATTTAACTTGGCAAAGTGTGACCGTCTACCACTACCAGTGGTCATAGGAAAAACCTGTGAATATTCAGTCCTTGTGCCCACAGGAGGCAGGGAGGAAGGGCATCTAACACTTACTAAACACCTGCTACCTGTAGGCATGTCCCTTGTTGCTGGCAGTCCACTGGCTAGAAAGGAGTGAGGAGGAGGAAGTGGACATGATGGAGGCTTTTGACAGAACTGAGACCTTGTTCCTAGTTTCTTGGCCTGGAGCTGCTCCTGTCTCCTTACACCTTTTCCTTCTTTCTCTTCATCATCTGGAGTTACCTTGTCACATGTCTCAGAGGCTCTGCCTTGACCCACCTGAGTGGAAGATGAGGAGGGTGTGAGGGTCCTCTCAGTCTCACCTCACCTATCCACTGAGGGTGGGAGGAAAAGCCCAAGCCAACCGGGGGAGTGGATATTGAGGCACGAATGCTGGTGACCTGAGGGCTCCGCTTGAGGAAGACCTACTTTTGGCTGCTAGGCTTGCCACTTACAGGTCATGGAATCTTAGGAAAATCACTGTATTTTATTTGATCTCTGCACCTCAGTGTAGTATTTGGAAAGCTCAGGTTCCAGAGCCAGCCCACCTGGGTTTAGATCCAGATACCGCAACTTACTAGCTCTGTGACTTTGGGCAAGTTACCCAACCTCTTTGCCTCATTTCCTCATCTATAGAACAGGGATGATAATATCTCCCTCATTGGGTTTGTGAAGACTAGAGGAGATACTGTGTGTAAACTGACAGTACAATATCTAGCATATAGAAGTGCTCATAGTTTGTTTTTTAACTGTTTCTAGGAATATTAACTGTACCTTACAGGTTCTCTATTGTCAATCTTGGAGAAATAATTTTGAGCACCTATTTTTTTTTTATCTTGCTAACTAGTTAAGGGATATTTCTATCCTTTCTTGTTTGTTTCTTGCCATAACTGTTTCCTTCTTAGGTTACAAAGAAATCATTCTGCAGAATAATAATGGTTCTTTGAATTCTTACACGAGTTTCTCTGAGTCCCTGTGGCTTTTTAGATCAGGTGAACCACATCTGAACCACAGCCAGAAGTTTGTGGTGACAGTGGCTAGGTTATTATTATCAACATTTCATACGCAAGGAACATGAGTCATAGAGAGCATGTGGAATGTACTGCCCACGGCTGCACAGGGCATGGAGGGTGCTCTGATCTTGACCCCGGCTCACCACTGGGCACATACCAACCTCATTTGCTGTCCACATGTGCCATTTTCTGAACTGTCACAGTCTAAGACAATAAGAAAAATGACTGATTTCTTTCCTATTATACAAAGCACTTGGGTACTGTGATGATGATATTACATACATATCAAGTGGATGGGAAAAAAAGAATCCAGAAAGCAGAAGGCAATGTCAAGCATGCAAAATAGGGTTACTGACATGGAAATTCAATGATATCTAATTCCCTTTGTGCCAGCACTATGTAAATATATAAGTAGGGGAAGGGAAGTTCTGTTGAAACATTTCTTACCCAGAAATCGACACAAGCCATTATGCTCAATTAATATTTGACAAAGGAGGCAAGAACATACAATGGAGTCAAGACAGTCTCTTCAATAACTGGTCTTGGGAAAATTAGACAGATACATGCAAAAAAATGAAACTAGACCACCAACTTACACCATACACAAAAACAAACTCAAAATGGATAAAGGACTTAAACATAAGATGGGAAATCATAAAAATCTTAGAAGTAGCCATAGGCACCAAAACAGCAGACATTTGTCATAGCAATATCTTTACCAATACAGCTCCTAGGACAATGGAAACTAAGGAGAAAATAAACAAATGGGACTACATCAAAATAAAAAGCTTCTGCACAGCAAAAGAAGCCATCAACAAAACAACAAGAAAGCCCATTGCATGGGAGAACATATTTGCCAATATTATCTCCAATAAGGGTTTAATCTCCAACATTTACAGGTAACTCATACAACTTAACAAAAGGAAGATAAACGATCCAATCAAAAAATGGGCAAAGGACCTAAATAGACACTTTTTGAAAGAGGACATTCAGAAAGCCAAAAGACATATGAAAACATGCTCAAAGTCACTATTATCCAAGAGATGCAAATCAAAACAACAATGAGGTACCATCTCACACCTGTCAGAATGGCTATCATCAACAAATCAACAAACAAGTGCTGGCGAGGATGTGGAGAAAAAGGAACCCTTTGCACTGCTGGTTGGAATGCAGACTGGTGCAGCCACTGTGGAAAATAGTATGGCATTTCCTCAAAAAATTAAAAATGGAACTCTCATTTAACCCAGTAATCCCACTTCTAGGAATATAAGTCCAAGAAATCAGAAACACCAATCAGAAAAGATATATGCACCCCTATATTCATAGCAGCACAATTTACCATAGCTAAGATTTGGAAACAGCCTAAGTGCCCATCAGCAGATGAGTGGATTAGAAAACAGTGGTACATCTACACAATGGAATACTACGCTGCTGTAAAAAAGAAGGAATTCTTACCATTTGCAACAGCATGGATGGACCTGGAGAACATTATGCTGAGTGAAATAAGCCAGTCAGTGAAAGAAAAATACCACATGATCTCACTCACTTGTGGAATATAAATAACATTATAAAATGATGAACAAAAATAGAAACAGAGGCAAAGAAGCATGGAATAGAAGACTGTCAAACTACAGCGGGAAGGCTGGGGAGGGTTGGAAGGGGAGGTAAGAGATCAACTGAAGGACTTGTATGCATGCTTATAAGCATAACTAATGGATGCAAGACACTGGGGGTGGGGGCAGGTGAGGGCATGTGCAGGGGGAAGGCAGTAGGGGAGACCGGGGAAGGTCAATGGGGGAAAAAAGGAGACATATGCACTACTATTTATAATACTTTAAACAATAAAATAAAATATTAATTTCTGTAGAAAAAGAAAGAAACATTTCTTAATTATTACAAAATACCGTTGTATTTTAAGATCAAAATTTCCAGTTTACATGCTTTATTTCCCTTTATTTCCCTACGCATTTTTTTTTCAGGGAACTCTATTTCTATTCATCTACCATATGCACTTTTTTCCAGATGATTTCTTTAATAAAATAAAAAAAATTTTCATCACCAAAAAGGATTTATTTGGGAAAAAGAAAAGGTTGTAACCCAATGCATGCAGACATGGCAAGCCATGCACACACTGCCCAGCGTGGCAAGATGGGAAGTAGTTCTAGAACATGGGTTTGTGGGAGGAGCTAGGGCTTTTGACACTTATCACAAAAATCCTACAGGAAGACCTCTAAGCTTACAATAAAGCTCTGTGGTTGTAACTCTCTCTCCCCTTACCTTCCTTTTCCCTATGAATAAATATTCTTTTAAATCATGACCTTTGATTTCTGAGGAAATCAACTTTCTGATTTAATTTCTTAAATGATCAATATTAGCAAATAAGAAACCATCAAAGGGAAATGGTGGCCACATGGTACACCCTCTTGTGTAACCACATTCATGAGACCTGCTGTGGCTCTGCTCACCCAACTTATACCGAAGCGTTAATGTGGATCCTGTTTTAGCATTTATGTGTGTGTGTATGTGTGCATTTTGTGTCATTTTCACTTTGTCCACACAGATTCAAAGAAATAATTATATGTGTTTTTTTTCCAATTTGAACACTGCTTTAACTATTTTTGAACCTCATTTTTCATTTGAGTGCCATGTTCCCTTTGATAAGAGATCATTCCCCTGTTTTCATATCTCACTGCCAAAGGGACTTGCTGGTTATCTCTGATTGCAGGCAATTCGAACTTTAAGTAAGCCTGTCTTTATCAACTACTGTTTTAACAGCTGATTAATTAGTGCAGTGGAGATCCAGGGGAGGCCTTTATCTGAAGAGCAGTTCAACCATTAGCAAAGGAAACTTCCTTGTGCACCAGCAGCTCAGATAACAAGGTAAGATAATAGTTCACAATCCTTCTCTGGCTAATGCAAACAGAAGCACTCCCTCTTATCCCAACACAGGGGCCAGAGAGAAATGCTCAGCCAAATTCCCAAAATACCGTGAACATCACTGGCAAAAACTGGCAATTTCTGTGAGTACTTTTTAGAAGAATACCTTGAAATATAACAGAACAGTTGACACTCAGAAGCTCAAATAGTATTGGACAGCTATTGGCTATTCACAGGAGGACATCCAGCCCCAGCAGGATTCAGCAGGGAGTGTAGTGGGATTTGTCTAGTCACTGGAGAGTTAGTCTGTGAGCCTGGAACCAGCCCTCTTATTAGCTATTTACTCTTGGACAAGCTTGTAACTCAGTTGCCTTCTCTGTAAAATAGAGATCACAACAGAACTTGGTATTATTGTGAGAATTCAGTAACTCAGTGCTTCCAAAGCTCTTGGGATTTGTCTGACATATGAAAAATACTCAACAGATGTTCATATCATTATGAAGTTAGGAAAGATGCAAGTATTTTGGCTCTTCAAATTCTAATAGAATTAACCAGAAGAAATGAACTATAACCAGACAGAATCTAGGACTGTGATTGGGCATAGATTTTTAAAACTATCACACCAACCCACTACCACTGTTATGACTTCTACCACCAATTATCAAACCACTGTAGTAAGAGTTAACATTATTCTTATTTATTTTTGTTAAATTTATTGGGATGACATTGGTTAATAAGATCACATAGTTTTCAGGTGTGGGTTTCTATGTTACAAGATCTTTATATTGCACTATGTGCTCACTACCCAAAGTCAAATCATCTTCCATCACCATATATTAGAACCCCTTCAGCCCTCACCTTCCCACCCCTTTCTCTCTGGCAACCATCACACTGCTGTTTGTGTTCACGAGTTTTAGTTTTATATCCCACATATGAGTGAAATCATATGGTTCTTAGTTTTTTCTACCTGACTTATTTCCCTTAGCATAATACTCTCAAGGTCCATCCATGTTGCGAGTTAACATTATTCTAAAAGTTATATTCTTTTCTATAACTATAAAGCACTTTACATAGATTAATATATTTAACCTTCACAATCCTAGGAGGCAGGTACTGTTTTTATTCCCATTTTATAACTGATGGAATTGAAACTCAGAGAACTGAAATGACCTGCCCAAGGTCACACAACTTATGATGCTGAAAGATTTTTGACTCCAAGTAGTCTGGCTACAGACTACCTGTAATCACTATTGCAATCCTATTACTAGTACTGCTCCGTCCCTGTGTGTGGATGCTCATAGAGGTGAAGTCACTTACACAAGACCCAAGCCTAGTAAGGAACTGTGCCAAAACTCAAAGCTAGATCCCCGCCCCCCCCCCCAACTTTTTATTTGCACTATGATGCCTCTTCAGTGTGGAAGTATGGGAAGAGGGGATTCCGGGTTAATTGCAATCCTATTACTAGTACTGCTCCGTCCCTGTGTGTGGATGCTCATAGAGGTGAAGTCACTTACACAAGACCCAAGCCTAGTAAGGAACTGTGCCAAAACTCAAAGCTAGATCCCCGCCCCCCCCCCCCAACTTTTTATTTGCACTATGATGCCTCTTCAGTGTGGAAGTATGGGAAGAGGGGATGTTCCGGGTTAATAAGAGCAGAGACGTGGCTGGGAACCCAGGATTGTGGTTTTGACTCACTTTCACTCCTTGGGATGCCCTCAAAGGCTCTGGCCTTTGTTCTGGACCTATCTCTCCCATCACTTTATAAGAAGCAGGGACCTAGCCTCATTCATGTTTGCACTTCCAAGCCTAACAGAATTGGCACATAGTAGGAAGCACAAGGTGTAACACCTAGTAGGAAGCCAATCCAGGGGAATGAGATCCTATTGAAATTACTCAGTACAGAATAATCATGAGAGTTGATTGAAATAAGTTATTACTTCTAAGAGATAGAAAGTGATTTAACACTTTTAACAGATCAGTGTAACAGAGACTATTTCAAGGCTGACACAGGGAAAGGCACAAGGCAGCTTTTTGAGAGGAGAGGAGTAAGCCAAGCAAATGGAGGTGCATCACATTTCGGAGGAGGCAGCATGCCATTTGTGCTTGAGGTTGTCTTTTCCCTTTATACAATATTGAATGTCAATACAAATAAGTTTAGCGGTGCTTTTCTGAATATAAAAACTATAATCAATTTTTAGTGTAAAACACCAAGTCATTTTTGGAGTGCATAGATCTCGAGTATAAATCTCGGCTTCTTAATTCTTCTAGACCTGCCTAGGAAATCGTAAACCACTTTTCCTGTTGCATTTCTCGAAAGATCAACCTCTGGTCATCTGGTGGCTGATGCATCAAAGGAACTAATTGACGCCCCCTTAGGACATATCCCCAAACTTCAATCCCTCTGCGGAGAAGGAAATGTCACATCAATTATGGAGGCAAGTTGGCAGGGGGACTGGAATCAGGACTGGGCTAGAGGACTTGAAAACGTGTTCAGCTCTTGCATAAACATTTACAGAGTACCTAATGCGGACAAGGCCCTGGGGGATGCAGAGATGAGTCTCGCGTGCCCTTTCCCTCCAGGAGTATCCAGTTACAGCATGAATAACAAGAAGGCAGCGGGTGTTAAGTGCCATAACAGATGAGCAGGTGAAGTGCTAGGGGAGCCGGGGGCTCCGAGAAGGCGATCAGTCCAGGTTCTGTTGCACTGTCATCAGCACTTCCTGTCTGTGGCTTTTCCTAAGAGTAGAAACAGAAAAATGTCACGCCAGATGAAAATGTTTTCTGTGCAGCACCAAGAATAAGTAATGTATTGGTGAAAGTGTATGTGTGTGTAAAAGATGTTTATATTACCATTCTTTATAAATACCAAAAATGAGGAACTTGGCACAGAGGATTTATTGATGGGCCATTATGCAGTTATTAAAAAATTATATAGATTAATATTTAACAAGGGAAGATATCATGATATATTACAAGGATTTCATGCTTGAAAACAATTATGTGTGTGTGATAATATATTATAGAAGTTTGAAAGCACACATATCAAAAGGTCAAATTAGTTATGGTTATCACTGAGTCAGAGAATTATGAGTGAGTTTTGTTCACTGTGATTTTCTGTTTTCCAAGTTTTTTGAACTAGTATGTATGTGTTAGTGTTAAAAAATACATACATTCTGATAAGAATTCACTATAGCCATCCTCTCCCCAAAATTGCATTCTCAGAGTCCACACACTTTGGTCAGTCAATACTAGCCTCCCACTAGATTCATTTCATTTGTTCTTGAGACAACATCTTCCTTTGGACTGTCCTGCTCTCTTGGCTATGGCAGCATCTGAAACCGGACTGGAAAAGCCGTTTGGTTGGTTCTGCCTCCACATAACTTGAGTTTTTGCCAGTGAATGTTTCTTATTTCTTCATCATGGGAATTTTTTTCTCTTAATTCTGTTTAAATATTTGTATGTTGGTACCATAGTTGCTTATCTTATTTTCCCAGAGACCTGTCTTGGGGATATCCAGGGTGTGGATGGTGATGGTCATGGTACCTGACTACAGCCTCTCCCTGAGGCTGCTCCTGCAGTGTTGAGCTCCCAGGCCCCTCCCCTCGGTGCCAGTCCCCAATGGCTTGAGTCCCTGGAAGGGAGAATCATGAAAACTTGCTTCACTTCTATGGCCCTTCCCCCAGCCTCACCCATATCAACGTCCTTTACCCTGCCTCACCACCATTGTCATGATTTCTCTAGATAAGCTCACCTGTAGAGAGTCCTGAGGTGTCCTCAGAACTGACCAGAGGTGGGGGTTTCTTGGTTATTTGATCCTTTTTATGGTTTGCAGGACCAGCTTTGTGGATCTATGATGTATGTAGCACAGAACCCCACACTCAGGAGGTCCATATACTTAGCTTACTGCTCTGCTCTTGCTATCTTAAAATTCTTAATAAATTTTGAATAAGAAACCTTACATTTTCATTTTGCATTGGGCCCTGCAAATTATGTAGCTGGTCCTGTGGTTTGGTCTCTAGGTGCAGCCTTGTTTGGAGAGCAGAGTAAAAGGAGCATATCTGAAGTCAGGCCAGTCCCGTGTTTGACTCTCAGCTCTGCCACCTAGCTATGCGATCAAGTTTTCATTTCCCCATCTGTAAAATAAGTATACATTAAAAACGAACACGTATAAGGCTTCTAATATATAATAGAAATAAATAATACTATTTCAAATTATTATTATTGAACAATTAAGCTTTAAGACACTTATCCCTGCAAATGTAACCTTGCTCTTTCAGTTTACCATTCACTTGATTAAGGTCACATAAATTAGTTTTTCTAATGCCCAAGCTGATAGTGTTCAGGACATCATCAAGTACAATCTCATGCCAACCCTGAACTAAAGGACCAAGACTGAGCTGTCAACTCAGCATGTCTCCCTGACATCCTCCCTATGAAGGCCTGGGTAGACTTTCTTTTCCCAGTTGTTCTGGAGTATCAGCCTAGGGATTACCCAAAACTTCCGTGTTTTCTTCCCTTCCTCCCCTAGGTGAAAGAGGGAGTCCTTCTTCAAATAGAACTTCCATTGAATGACTCTGATAATTTGAAATTTCTGAAATTAGCATTTAGGTTCAATGCCTGCCCTGTCCTAGCTCCATACGTGCTTTTTGGTCATACTCGGTGTCAGATCTGCTTTTGCTCCATTGCCCATTATCTAAGCTCCAGGAGTAAGAGTACTTCCTTGCACAGTAGTTAACATTTTAATACAATTTTATCCTTTTCAGAACATTCATTCCATTTTTATGCCATTTGATTCTTGAAAATATTAAGAAGGGATTAGAATAAACTCCATTTTTTTCAAATAAGAGAATGAACACTAGCAAGATAAAGTGACTTATTCAAGAATATCCAGCAAGCTGGCGATAAGCCAGGTATAGGGAAAATGTCTCATTCATTCATTCACTCATTGAATTGCTACAGGGCTTTGTGCTGAGCATACAACAGCATTGAGAGGTCAGAAAGTGCACCTACCCACAGGGGGCTTATAGTCTTTTGAGGGAGAGTGATATTAAGCAATTAATCACAATAATAAAGGTGAACTTTCAATTTTGATAAGTACTGGGAAGAAGAGGTACTTAAGGCCAGGTTCTGACTGGTCAGGAAATCTCTCAATCAAGCTGCTTCTTTGAAAAAGGCAAGATGCAACTCTGTTTAAAAACTTTTATTGATTTGCCTATTTATGTGATACTTTCATAAAGAAAGTATTTTTCTGAAAGCAAAACAACTAAGTTCCATTGGTTAGCTATCAAGAACTTAGAATCTTCTTTCCTTTCAGCCATTCTCATCACTACCGTTTCCCCAGGGAGTGTGCTCTGGTAGAGTGATGAGTCATGGAAGTCTACCTGTGCTCAGAGAATTGAAAAACATTGGAGTATTTCGATCCTTGGAAATTAGAAAAGTCTGTGACCTTAACCCTGCAAGCTTGATCATGCCCCACAGCACCCACCTGCTGGGGCACCAAAGGAAAGGATGGCGTTTACAACTGGTTCTGAGCCCCTCCTTGCTTACTACCATTCTGATCTTATCCTGACATTTGTTTATTTACTGAAAAAAATTCCTTTCCCCACCATGCAAGACACTGGAGACTGACTAGGAAACGTGAAGGATGAGGTCCCTGGTCCCAGGAGCTTATTGAAGTTGGACTCTAAACAAACACATGCATGGACATATAATTGCAAAATATGATAAGTTCTATAAAGAAAAGAGACAGGGAAAGAATAAAAGGGACATCAAGTAAGGCCTCTCTGAAGTGAAAATGACAATTGAACTGAGATGTGAAGAATAAGATGGAGTTCAGATAGGTAAATCAGATGAGGATGAGTTTTCCAGGCAGAGGGAACAGCATGTGTGAAAAGGTCTGAGAAAGAGAGGAGCAAAGAGACAGAGAAAGACAGACAGATGTAAAGTGCACCTGAAATGGCAGTTATTGGTGATATTTCCCAAAAGCCTAAACCAAGTGCCAATCAATACTAAATTCAAGGACAAAGGTACACCTTGCATACTTCAAAAGTTTATTTGCGTGTGTGCAGTTTAATAGATGGCATCTTTACAATGGTCTATGGTACTGCAATACTCAGAAAGTTTCCCTTTTGTTTGGTTTTGCTCCCATTTATGCATAAAGTAGTTCAAATGTTTAAGACTGCTTTCCCCACCTTTGGCCTATACCTCCCACCCATCCCTATACCAATTTTGTGCTTGTATTTGTAGTACTAGCCTTTGAAACAGAACTTCAGCTTTCTGTCACCACCTAGAAGGGGGACAGCTCCCCAGTGCTCTCCCAATTGTCTGAAAGCTCCTATTCTGTCTGTACCAAGTTATGGCTTCTTTCTCTTGGCCAAGGGCATGTCACTTTAGTGTGGCCCTGAAAGCAGTTTTATAATCTGAAGAATAAACAGATTGGTTGTCAAATTCTCTTTGTCTGTCCCATCGTGACCTACTAACATTTACACTGCTTTGTGGAAACATGGCAAAAGGGTGGGTTGCCTACATGAACTATTTCCATTACGGGAAAATGTGACTATGCTGGCTTTCAGGGGAGGGGGGGCACCCTCACCTCAAGGCCAGAGCCACCCAAAGACAAGGGGACAAATGCTCAGTAGTCATTCAAACATTAAACCATTTTAGAAAATTACCTTGAAAAATAGATATGCGGATGAGACTTTTTTTTTTTTTTTTTTTTATGAAAACTTCCCTCACTAAAGCCATTGTTTGGGAACTCATTTTTCTATTATAGTATCTAGAGAGATGTTGAATATGCATTTCTAAAAATCCATAATTTTTAAATTACAAAAGCTATGGACATAGAGAAATAAGTGTTTTTTAGCAACAAAGAAAGGGTTTAGAAAATTCTACAATGGCATTGAGAGGTCATGTAATGCATTGCTCCATCTCGGCTTCATTCCCTCCTCTTGGTAAGCATCTCCAGCCACAGGGTCCTTCCAGGGCAGCCCATTCCATCTTTGGACATCTGGGATCACTTGGAAATCCTTCCTAACATGGAACCAGGATTCATCTTTATTTCCCATCCATTGGCTGCACTTCTCTGCATTGGGCACCACAGACACTCTACTGAAATATTGTCAAGGGAAGAACAGTGAACTCAATTTCTCTAGGCATCTGGTTTGAATTAGCTACTTCACAAATCTTTTTTTTTCCTAACTGGCACCAAATTTCTTTATAATTAAAAAAACACCTCACATTTTCACCTTATAAACAAAAAATTCCAAAGATCATCATGTAGAAAATGCTCCAATGGTTTCTTATTCTGGGGAGGCAGGTTTCCTTCTAAGGGCTTTAAATAGAAAATCAACATTTTTCTGAACATAGTGATTTGATGTTGTTTTTTCTCTTTTCACGATTGCATATTGAAATTTTAGGAAAATGTTGTGACTTAATGGGATGACCAGTGAGAACCAATGATCTCTGCTACCTGGTGACTGAATTCCACCACAGCTTTGCTCTCACTAAAGCCTGGTCGTGCAGTCCATCCCCAAAGAGCCGGTGATTGCTGGTCCAAATAATTGCTGGGCTTAGCTGCCAGATTCATTCAGAAATTGCTGGTATTGTCCTCTGTAAAATGATATGTTCCTATGATCTCTCTCTCTTTTCAGCAAACCAGAATCCTGGATATAATTTGATCTTCATTATGGAGAGAGAAGCTGAATCAGATAATAGAAGACCTGAAGAGTTTAAGTAACAGAGGATCAACCTCATGTTCCTCATCCGGCTCTGCTCCCCAGCTGAGGTAGTTGTTCGAGGCTCAAGTTAATTTGATAGGAATTGGGGAAATACTATTTTGAGTCTACAACTTGAGGCTAAGGGCTTTCCTTCGCTAAACCTCCCAACCCCCGAAATCTAACCAAATCTTAGATTTACATCTTACAATGGGAGGTGCCAAGACTGCTTCTTTGTACAAGTAATGCACCTCTCTTGAAGCCCACAGGTAGCAATTTACCACATCCTCTGCATTTGACAGAGGGCTAGGAATTAGAGGAGGTGTTTTGCTCTCCTGTCACTTGTCTCTTCACAGTATAATTATCTGAGTTCCTAGGTGCTGCACTGATACGTGAAGAAATCCAGAGAAGAAATACAATATGTCTTCATTGTCTTTCATCATTAGCCCTTGATTAAATATTTCTTACCCTTGGCTAAGGTAGCATGGGGTGGAATAAGCCATGGGCTGCAAGCCAGAAGAGGTGAGTCTTAATCTCTTTTCCACAAGTATTAGCTGTGTGTCTTCAGTCAAATCACTTACTGTCTTTGAGGCTTGGTATTTTCTTCTATAAAACCAGAGAATATATTGGATTATTTCTGAAGTTCCTTTGGGCTAATTTTTTTATTCTGTGATTATAAATTGTACTCAAAATCATGACAGAAAAACATATCTAAATACCAAGTAACGGTGGTTAAAATCAGTTAGTCAGTTAATCTGATGACAATCTATTGAGGTTTCCTCCATAAGGTAATTTATAATTTTGCCTGCCCTTTTTTAGTTGGAAGTGCCTCTCAGGGAAATTTTGAAGCAACCTATGCATTTCACATTCGTTTTTATTAAATTCTAATATAGTTACTAGCTTTATGCACCTATGCATTATATCTAGCTATGACTAAAAGTAGTGAGACTAGTTTCTAAAAGCCACACCCAAAAAAGTCTCATAGTGTGTCATACATCATGTCCTCCTCTCCACAGAAAAGTCATATTTTGCCCTGGCTAGTGTGGCTCAGTTGGTTGGACATCATCCCATGCACTGAAATGTTGCTGGTTTGATTCACATTCAGGGCACATGCCTGGGTTGCAGTCTCAATCCCTAGTAGGATGCATGCAGGAGGCAGCAAATTCAATTTTCACTCTCACACCGATGTTCCTCTCTCTCTAAAAACCAGTTCAAGAAAAGAAAAGAAAAGTCATATTTTAAGGATGTATAGAATGTAATAAATCATTTATTTCTTATATCCTGCTCTTTTTGTCATCTACAGAGATAGCAAGTAACAAACAAACAAATACAACAGTAAAGAGCCTTCTTCAATTAAATCCAGGTCTTAAGTAATAATATTCCATATTTAAATGGTGCTTTAAAATTCTTTAAAGTATTTTCACATAAATTATTTTATTAGCTTTTGCCATTACCCTCATAAAGTACAGAGGAGGGTAATGCTATCCTCACTTTATAAGTGAAGAAATGAAAGCTGGGCAGTAAAATTTGGTCCTTGGTATCTTGGCATTGAAGGCAGAATGCCATCAAGTGGGATTTCCTTTTGAACAGATGTGAGCATTAGGAAATATTGCATTAGCCTTGCTTTTCCTGAAATGAAAAGTCATCAAATAAATGATAAAGGCGAGCTCCTTGGGTCTCAGATGGCTTGTGTCTCCTGCCTGGTGTCAGGCACCCATGATCCATGGTTTTGAAGGGGATTTTTTATAATCCTGACTGTGACTAACAATTACAGCCTGTGGTATACACATAAGGAAATGGCATCCAAAGCTCTGAATGAGCTCAAAATTCCATGAAGCCAGCTTGGTGGATTTCCTAGGTCACTGACAGTGACTAAAAACACAATGTACTTCCTAAGAGAAGATTCTGCTGAATAAAATATGGCTTTGATGCACTCAAACGCCTAAAAACTTTTTTAAGAATGGATAGATTTTTTTCTGCTTGAATTTTAGATTGACAAATGAGTGACACTGTGCCACATACGTGTGGGTTGGTTTGGGATTTTTTTTCTTATCTCCTAAGATACCTGGACTTGAGCGGCAAGAAGGTCAGAGTGGCAGTCACATTTTAAGAGCTTCTCAGTGTAATCCTATACAGCCCGAAGAGACATCTCATATAATTCAAGTGACCCCTGCACACTTCCCGCAGGCCACCTTACAGTTCCTAGCTTGAGGCCTTTGCCGAATCCATCCCAGCTGTGAAATGACTCTTCTCCATGAAGCCCTGGAACAAAGACGCTCACTCTCTGCTCCCTAGTAAGCCTTGCTGAGCTCCCTAGAATTGTGGTTTAGCTCCACAGCCTTAGACCTTTTGCAAACAATATCATTTCTTTCCAATGAAGATAATAGCAAGCAAGGCTACTATCACTATTATTTTCTCTGTCATTTTTTTTTCTCCACGAATGTTTCAAGGTTTTGGAGGCAGAAAAAAAAATCCAGATTTGCAGGTCAATAGTAACAACTTTGGACAAAACTTCTTTAATAAAGCCTCACACCATTGATTTCACCTATTTGAAAGCAATAACTTGCAGAGACAAGTAACAACTTGCAAAACTTGTTGACTTTGTCATCTGATTTCTTAAGGAAAATACCAAGAAGGTTTGGATTTAACACCCTCTGTTTCATGGTGCCTTAGTAAAGTAAAATATTTCAGAAAAGTTAGGTCCTAGGAGAATGCAGTCTTAAAGATTTATTTAGTGAAAGGAGATGTAATTCATAGGGCAGAGCTAGAAGTACATGAATGAGTTTGGAGTTTACATGAAATCACTGTTTCAGAACCCCCTTAGTATCTTTGGCTGGGAAAATTCAGGTTGATCCAACTTCTTGGAATGCATCAAAATTATAGAAACTTGTAGTAGGAATATGAATCACTGTCTCTGAAGATTCAGAGGGTCCCTAGGTGTCTTGTTGTCCAATCTCCTCCATGAGATAGGAATCTCCTCTATAAAAGCACAGTCTTTGTTTGGACATCTCCAGTGATGGGATGCTCACACTTCATAAGGCAGCTCAGCTCATATTGAATAGTTCTTATTTTCTGAAACTTCTCCCTTGAATTATATAATTTTCATCCCTTTTAACTCCCATCCAGTTCTAGTCTTTGGAATATGGTGAATAAAATAATTCCTTCTTCCACTAGACATCACATTTAGGGGCAAATGTAATAACCTTGAGTATTTGCTTCTCTGAGATAAATATCCCTCTAAAATAAAAAAAGTTTCTCCTAAGATAGGCTACCAGACTTTTGATTTAAAAAAATAAACATTTGGGGGTTTGATGAGTTCAGTGACTGGTGTTGAACAACCAAAAGTCCAAAATGAAACTGTATTGCTTGTGCGGGCACCCAACCTTACCATGCAATGTGCTTAAATTCAAATCAACCACCATTATGTTGGACTGTGGACTGGACATGACTTCCACCCTCAATTTTCTTCCTTTGCCACTTGTTCAAAGTCCCAGGCTGTCTAATCATCCCGCTGGTCCCCAAAGGATGGAAATGTTTTCTTGGACAAAGAGCTGAAGGAGTGCTCAGGCCACATATTTGTGGGTTCTGTGCCTGAGACGGAGCTAATAGATCTGTCTACGGTAGATGTAACCCTCATCTCTAACTACCACTGCATGATGGCACTGCCCTACATCACTGAGCACACCGGGATCACAGCATGGTGTACACCACAGAGCCCACCATTCAGATCAGCAGACTTCTCATGGAAGAGTTGGTGAACTTCATTGAAAGAGTGCCCAAGGCGCAATCTGCCTCCTTGTGGAAGAGGCTGCTGCCCTCTCCTCTCAAGGACGCAGTGGAAGTACCAACCTGGAGAAGATGCAGGAGGTGAGCTCTGCCCTGAGTAAAAGCCAGCTGGTGAAATATCCTCAGAAAATTGAGCTGTTTGGTGCAGTCCAGGTGACACCACTCAGCTCTGGCTCTGCCCTTGGAAGCTCCAACTGGATTATTCAGTCCCATTATGAGAAGGTATCTTACGTCTTGGGATCCTCTTTGCTTACCACACATCCACAGCCCATGGACCAGGCATCTCTCAAAAACAGCGAAGTTCTCTCCTGACAGGCCTCACCTAGATTCCCACCGCCGACCTGGAGGGCATGGTGGGAGAGTTCTTCAGCAACCTGGCGCTGACCGTCCGTCCGGAACAGAGGAAACATGTTGGTCCCTTGCTACTCATTGGGGGTGATCTACCACCTCCTGGAGTGCATTTACCAGTACATCGACTCGGCTGGCCTCTCCAGCATCCCCTTCCACTTCAGCTCCCTCTAGTTTTCCCAGATCTTTGCTGAGTGGCTTTGTCACAACAAGCAGATGAAGGTGTATCTCCCAGAACCACCTTTTCCTCATGCAGAGCTCACTGAGACCAACAAGCTGAAGCACTACCCCAGCATCCACGGTGACTTCAGCGATTTCAGACAGCCATGGGGGTGTTCACAGGGCACCCTGCCCTCTGGTTTGGGGACGTGGTCCATTTCATGGAGCTCTGGGGGAAGTCTAGTCTCAACACTGTCATATTCATAGAACCCGACTTCTTGTACCTGGAGGCACTGGCTCCCTACTAGCCCTTGGCCATGAAATGCATGTACTGCCCCATTGACACCCAGCTGAATTTCATCCAAGTGTCAAAGCTGCTCAAAGAAGTCCAGCCCCTGCACGTGGTCTGCCCTGAGCAGTACACGCAGCCGCCCCACGCGCAGGCCCACAGGATGGACCTGATGATCAATTGCCAGCCTCTGCCCACGTCCTACCGGCCGCCCTGCCCGTCAAGCGTAGCTTGGAGAAGATCGAAATCATGCCGGAGCAAGCAGATTCACTGGTGCCCATGGAGATTAAGCCTGGCATTTCCTTGGCAACCGTTTCGGCCGTGCTGCACACTAAAGATAACAAGCAGGTCCTTCAGCCCCTGCCCAGGCCGGCCCAGCCCGCCAGTGGTAGGAAGAGAAAGCGGGTGAGCGATGACATCCCGGACTGCAAGGTTCTGAAGCGCTTGCTGAGCGGCTCCATCCCAGTGGAGCAGTTTGTGCAGACCCTGGAGAAGCACGGCTTCAGTGACATCAACGTGGAAGACACAGCCCAGGGCCACATCGTCTTGCTCCAAGCAGCCGAGACCCTCATCCGGATTGAGGAAGTTCAATCCACACCATTTGTGACAATGACAAGATACTCAGGGTATGGCTGGCCTCAAATTCCTCCAGAAGTTCTGAATGGAACACGTGAGCCATGGCTGCTTCCCTGAGATCCCACCGCCCTTCCCACTCTGCCTGCCCAGCACAAGCCAAGTGAGGGAGGGCACACAAGGTCAGCCTGGCCTTTGTGGTGGTCTCTGACCTAAAGGAAAAGGCTCTGAGGGCCATGTCAGGAGAGAGGGCCGCACCTGCTGGTCTGGACTTGTAGCGCTGTCTCAGGCAAGAGATTTTGCTTTATTTAAGCTTTAGACTCATTTTCTTCCCAAGCCTGGCTCTCTGGGGTAGCCAGGATGGTAAGACAGTGAGCTGAGTGACATAAGAGTGACAGATGCAGTTTTTAAGAGGTTAGTGGTGGGGAGGGGAGGGGGAAAGATGACTGACTTGTCTCTAGTGGCCAGTGTTTGTTTTTCATCGTGTCACAGGCCTCAGGTGGGGAATCAGTGACTTCGTTTTACTTGCTTGTCAACTGTGTTGCATCTGATAAGACAAACGATTCCCCCCAAAAATTAGTAAAATGAACCCATTTGTCTGTATTTTATATTGTGAGCCCATTTTGTTAATAAAACTTTTTTATAGGAGTCTCTATGCTCTGTTGAACCTACAATTTACACTGATATAGTATCTGAAAAAAATGTGAAAATATTCAGACTAGCATAAACTTAGAAAATACTACAGCATGTTCAACCATATAACCTGGCCTTTTTAAATATATATATATATATATGTATATATATATATGTATATATATATGTGTATATATATATACACATATATATATATAAACTTCAGCCCTAGCTGTTTTGGCTCAGTGGATAGAGTGTAGGCCTGCGGAATGAAGGGTTGTGGGCTCGATCCCCAGTAGGAGGTGTGCAGGAGGCAGCCAATCAATGATTTTCTTTCCTTCTCTGAAATCAATAAAAATAAAAGAATTTAGGAGAGCCACATTTAAAATATAAAATTCAAAATAAAAATAAACATTTGGGCAATTGGAAAGACATTCAATGTTTTTAGTCAGGATTTAATACGTTAAGAATATAATGTCCCCCTGTAGTAATCTATAAATTCTATGTGATCCCAATCAATAAGTACATAAATTCTAAACATACATCTCCCTTCCCCTCGCCCCCCAGAATAGTCAAAACTCATTGTGACTTACTAAGTATCAGGCACTATTCTAGCTATGGTGTTATGGTGTATATATCTATAGTAGAATAGGCAAAATTGCTTACTCATGAGGTTTACATTCTAGAGGAGAAAGACAGAAAATACTTATTTCAGAAAGCTTTTAAGTGAGGTGAAGAAAATATAATAGAGCAGTTGGATAGAGAACTTGTGTTGTAGGTCTATGATGGGTGTGTTTAGTGAGGGCAGGTGAGAAAACCTCTTGCAGAGATGACATTTGAGCTAAAGCCTTAAGGATGAGCAAAATTCAGCCCTACAATCCACAGAGGGATCAATCTTCTGCAGACGGACCAGCAAATGCAAAGGCCCCAAGCTAGCTCATTGTGTTCAAAGGACTACAAGGAGGCTGCACTTGCTGGAGTGGAGTGGGTGAAGGGGAGGATGATGAGTGGAGTAGTCAGTTAACCAAGGGTCAGTGCCTGTATGCTGCATGGTAGGCAGCTGGATTTCATCAGAGAACTTTAACCTGAGCAGTGATACAGTCTGATTTAAGAAGCTCACTCTGTCTACTGGGTACAGAATCAACTGCAGGGCAGAGATAAGGCAAGAGTAGAAACATCAACTGGGAGCCCAGGTCTGATAGAGGAAGAATGAAGCTTAAATTACAATAGTAGCAAAGAATATTGTGAGGCGGAGATAGGGCTTTGTGATGTGTTTTGGAAGTAGCATTGATAAATCTTGCTGTTGGATTGTGAGGAGAAGGGAGGAGCCAAGGACAATGCCAAAGTGTATGACCTTAGCAAGGGGGAGAGGATAGCACTGCCAGGTGCACCTCTGGTTAAAACTAGGGGAGCAGCAAATGGAAATTAGGAGTAGGAAGCATGAGTTCTGTCTTGGCCATATTAAATGTACTGAGCCTTTCAGACATCCAGGCAAGGATTGTGTGTAGACCATTGGAGAGAGAACTCTAGAGCTTGGAGGAGAGATTGAGATGAGAGAAATAGAGTTTTGAAAAGTGTGGGATTGGAAAAGATCAAGTAAATGGAGAAAAGGAGGAAAGAAGAGAGCGTGGGAGAGGAGGTGAGGAGAGAGAAGAAGAAGTGAAGGGAAGAGGAGAGGAGAGGTGTGAGGTGCTCTAATACTTGGAGATTAGATTTCAGAGATTGGATAGCAGAGGAGACTTAGGAGTGACCAGTGATGTTGAAGGAAAGTAGGAGAACATGGTCAAGAAAGAGTAAATGCTTGTATCAAATGATATTGAGAGTCAAATAGAATAAGAACAGAGAACTGACCATGGATCTCCCAATGAAAGACATCAGTGGCATTGATAAAAAGCTCCTTCAGGGGAGTGGTGGAGGGAAAGCCTAACTCAGTGTTTGAGGAGAGGATGGGATGTGAGAGCAAATATAGATGACTCTTAGGAATTTCTGCATAAAAGGTGAACAAAGAAATAGGGCAAAAGAACTGGGAAATAGAGTCAAGGGATTTTTATTTTGTTTTTGTTTATTTTTTTGTTTCTTTTGAGTGAATGATATTAAAGGTATATTTAGATGCATAGTTAGTAAGCTTTATTTTGGACGCCATGTTTCTAATAATGAAAACTAGGCTTCTATCTATCTGTCTCTTTATCTACCTATCTATGGAAACCGTGATATACTGTTAACTTATTAAATGTAAAGTCAACAAAAATCTCCAATTTTTTGGATGCCCTCTAGCATGTTATTTTGGTACAGGATTGTTTTTTGGTTATTTGTTTGTTTGTTTGTTTTTAACTCAAGTAAAATTTCACATTTATCCCTGATAAATGAAATTAATTTATTTCTTCCCAATAATATACCCTGTGAATGTTTTTTTAATCTGTGACACAGAGACTTACTTCATTGCCATGTACATTTTCATTAACGTGAATGTTTTGGATGAGGTTTTTTATCCCACCATGAAATCACTTCTTGAAATCCTACAATGTTCCGGGAACATTTGTCAAATAATTCAGATTATAAGTCTTTCCATTAGTGCAAATGAAGCCAGATATGTTTCTATATCTGCCGAAAAACTAAGACATTTGCAGAAGCCTCAAACTAGCCAGGAGCATGATTTTGTATGTTCATTCATTCTGAGGAGTAATTCTAAATTGAACTTTGACTTTTTCCACATATACAGGCCTCTTGCCAATTGATTTTTTTACCACTAAAATTTAGAATCATAAAGAGATTGAAAAACTGCATTATCTGGCCCCCAAATCAGTTCTCTTCCTAAGATCATTTAAACATGATAGAAAAAATTATTTTAGAAATACTGATTGTATAGAATTGGAACTCAGGGATTTGCTAGTTACAGTTGAGACTCATATGTGCTCAATAGGAACATAGCACTGTTCTATTAAGAACTATTTAATTAGCAGCCTAACCATTAATAGATACTATGAGAAAAATTTTTAGGTTGTATCTTCCAAGGTATATTGTTTTGTAACTCTCAGTAGTATTAGTTTATTTACTGAGGATTTTGAAGAAAAAAAAGAACAACTGGAAAGAAAAGGGAAAACTGAAATGAAAAATATTTTTTAAAAAACCCCAAAGCTCACAGTCTCCTAAAGAATTCTGCTCCTCATCCATAAGATCTCCTTTTAGGAAGCTTGGACAAAGGGCAGTCCCCCAGTGGGTCAGATTTATTTTTTGTCGTATCTCTAAGTCACCTTTTATTTCCTTTCCTCATTCAGGTACCTTGAATTTTCTACCACCCCTTTTTCTACCTCCTTCTCTCTCTCTATCCCATAATAAAAACCTACTAAAATAAAGAAATCTCTATCAGTCTCTCATATTTTAGTATAAATTTTTAACATTTTTCTTCTCTAAGATATTTGTATTTAATCTATTAAGAGTAGTTATGGAATGAAATTTGTGACTCCTATGAGTAGAATTTCAGACAAATTGCTCTAGAGCTAGAGTCCCCTCCAAAAGCTTATTATTTTGTTAGCATTAACAGTGCTTGGTTAATCTTCTCTAAAGGTGTTTTGCTTAGGTTTCTGGGGCCATGATAACAGCTAGCATACTCACTGTAAATTTATTAAACAAGAGAGAGTTAAAAAGAAACTCACCTTTAAGGAACTTCCCCAGGAAATGTTGCCAGAAGATAATGTAGAGAAAGATATAAAGATCCTTAGAAAGCACATCTTTTCAAGTAGGATTTAAAAGTAAGAAAAGCAAGGAGGCTAAGAGCTGAAAGGAGCATTGCAAATCATCATGCTCAACATTCACATCTCCTTAAAGACAAAAATAAAGCCAGAGATTGAATAGTTGCTCATTGGCATATAGCTGTTAGTGGCAGAAATGAGACCAGCACTCAGATCTCCATATTGGTTTTGAGTTTATTCATTCATTCATCTATCAAATATTCATGGTGGGAGGGGGGCGGTCTCCTGGGCCCCAGGCTCTGCAGTTCTAGGACACAGCCATGAATAAAGCAGACCAAGCTCTTGTGTGAGTAGCACTGTTGATCACTTTGTCATAGCTGTGGGTCAAGAGCTGTTCTCCAGATCATTGCCCAAGAACCAGACTGACCTGCAGGACATGTCCGTGAGCAAACTTCCCTGATTAATTACAGTCAGCAGAGTGCTTACTAGGAGCAGAGCAGGAGCTGACAAAAGAACTTTCTCACCATAGATTTCAGGGGAATTTTTCAACTCATACATTTCTGACTCACTGGGAGTTTAAACACGTATTGGGTTGTTATGACAGAAGACTGGATACCCAAGATTCTTCTGTCATAGCTATGACTTGAAAGGTAAAGATCCTCACATTTTCCCAATAAATAAATAGAATCACAATAGATTCTTTTTTCTTTTTTAAAATCATCCAAATATATCACATTATAGCCAATACCAATTTGGTTCTTCAATTTTGCAAAGATTAATTGGAGTAATATTATACAATAACATATTCGGTAATAAATATAAAGGAAAAACGTCTCTCCTGCCATATGTGCCTAATTTCACATACACAAATATTTCAAAGCAGAGATATATATTGAGGCAGAGAAACTACAATTTCCTGAGCAACTCATAGGAGTTGGGCATTGAAATCAGCTTTGCATTGTCCTTTAACTTAATTTCCCGTCTCCTACCTTTCCCTCCCAACACCCCTGTTACCACAGAAGGCTTTGGGGTTTTGGATTTAGAGATCCGTGCTTAGATCCCAGACATCTATTAGGTGTGTTGCAAATGGCTATAGCCTGGCTAAGCCCCAGTTTATTTGTAAATAGTGCCTCCTCAGAATTGTGATGAAAATTGTGCATAGCCCCATGCCTATGTGATGGTTATTTAGAAAACATGAATGCTTCTTTTTCCTTCTTCCTTTCTTTCACTGCTTGTGGTTCCAGAGGTCTACCCTGAAATTTCCAGGTATCCTGGCCTGGTCAGCCCAACCTATTCTCCAGCCTGCCAGCTGTGGGCTCACTCCTCCCCCTCCTTAAGTGGATGCTTTATTTTTTAAATCTATAAGAATTCAAATCATTTGACATCATGGAAGCTGCATTCAAGTGGGGGCCTTCTGGTCACTTCTAGCAACTCCCCACAGCCACTGTTAAGGGACAGCAATACATGCAAATGGCCACAGTACATTATTACCTAAAGGAAAGCAAATTGCCAAACAACATGCTCAATATAAGTCCATTTTGTGTTGTAAAATACCTATCTAACCTATGTGTGCATGCAAAGAAAAGAAATTTTGTATTGGATGAACACACCCAACAGTGTTTACCTTTAATAAATAGGATTAGGAGGTAGAAAATAAATAAATGACTTTTATTTTTTATTTAAGTGAACTTAATTCTAATTTTTTATAAAAATTATTTATACAACAAAATATAATGAAGAATAGTAAATGTATATTCCGTTTGAAAGGACCTGGGATTAAATGTTTGAAATGTTTTCAAAACAGGTAGCAGAATGATATAGTCTCTCATTTCTAATGAAAAAATAATCTTGCCATTTGGCTAATTATGTGCAAGTGGAGATATCTTCTTTTGGGTTATTCGATATAGCACAATCCAAACTCCCACTTCAATTAAATTTGGAGGTGACCATTAGTCTCACAGAACTAAGTCTTCCTGCCAAGTGGAACCTGCGCCTGAGTTTGATTACAGATTCTTCACAACCCAGAAAGCGCCCAAGGGTTGGGTGATTTAAAGTATTTATTAGGAGGCAGCAAGTTCAAAATGAAAATACGGCATCTTTAAATGCATGTTCAAATTTATATAAAGCATGTACTATACTCTCCTGTTGTGCTGTGCATTTTTACATATATTTTTCTTATGCGGATGTCAAAACAATTAGGTGGAATAGGCTATGCTAGCCTCATTTACAGATGAGAAAGCTAAGGTGTGGGAGAGAGATTGAGTGACTTGCCCAGGCTCACTCAGCTAATGGCGTCAAAACCAGGATGGGGAGCTTGCTCCTGTGACTTACAGACTGGTGCTCCATTCTTGGCATTGCACTGCTGGTGATAACATTCTGATTGACTCAAGACTTCCCAGGGACACACAGGGAGCCCAAAGGGCTCCTATCATTGTACCCATCCTTACCAAATGTCTACATTTGCATTCATGTGCAGCAGGCCCATAGAATCCCAAAAAACCAAAATCATACAATTATTACTTTTTTCCTGTGTCACGATAGCCAGTATGCTGTAAAACTGGTTACCGACAACTTGGAGACAATAACATCTGCCGTGTCCTCTTGAGTAAGCTATTTGACTTAAATTAGAATTTCACTGTGCTTTTATTGTAGCTAAACAAAGCCTGCATCTTATTATAAGTAATAGAACTTATTTATACTTGATATCCTTTGAAAAGTGGTGGCACTTCAGCAACTCAAGCGTAAAGTCTTCCCTAATTCTTCCAGACAGAGTGACACATCATTATCAGATACCAGCATTGTTAATATTTAAATATTGGGCTACATCTGTCTGTTCATTTCCAAAACTATTTAAGATCCACCAGGGGGAGATGAATTTGCATGTGTGTCTTGATGCAGCCTCTCAATGTTTGGAGGGCATCTATAGTAACAGAAGGATCACCCAGGTACCAGATCCTGCACGACCTGTTTGCTTTCTGTAGCTCCATGACGAGTTGGCAGCCAGTTATGCATGACTTTTCTCATTGCCAAGATTTTGGCCAGCACTTCTTGTTCGTCATTCTTCATTCTTGTCTTCGTGTTTTGGGTGAGTCATTGCCATACTTGTCATCAAGTCTTCCTGGGGTGAAACTCTGGATCTCTTTTTTTGTCATCTTAGCCTAGACCATCCTATTGGGGAGTCTACCATGAATTATGTTGTTGGGGTTTTTGTGTGTGTGTGTGTGTGTGTGTGTGTGTGTGTGTGTGTATGTGTTTTATTTTATTTTGCAGATACCTAGTATGTCAGCCCTAAGTCAAGATGTAAACTGTGTTTTCCTTTTCATAAATGTGTGTGTGTGTGTGTGTGTGTGTGTGTGTGTGTGTGTGTGTTTTATTTTATTTTGCAGATACCTAGTATGTCAGCCCTAAGTCAAGATGTAAACTGTGTTTTCCTTTTCATAAAGCCTGGCCTAAAGGAAAGTCCTAATTTGGGGGAAATGGTTGGCAAAATTTACATTAACTCCACCTTCATCCACCACCTCCAACACACACACACTTCACCAACTAGTTCATACCCTTGACCTAGCCCATATGTAATGTTGACCAAGTCACTCCCTTTCTAGGTATGTGTTTCCTTCTTCATAAGATGAGGGTGCAGCTCTGTCCGAGGTATGTTTCTGCCACTGTCTTCCTGTGCCATGGGAGACATATTAGTTGAACATCATGCTCTTCCCTGATGAGCCTGAAATGGCTACAAAATCCTTAGTACAACATCCTCAATGTATACATATAGATGATACATCATTAAATAACTTTTGGGAATACTTTCTCCTCAAACATTTATCTAAGTTAGGCTCTTAGAAGATATTTGGTTTTCATATTTCAGATACTAAAGGGAAATAAAGGTAACACCAATGATTGGTACTCTTAGAGAGTTTCCCTAATAGCCTAGACTTGTGCTAGTTATCCTGGTGGGATTTGCAAATACTCAGAAGGTTTGATGTTTTTAGAAGATTAACCTTGAAATCTTGTATTTAAATGCTAGTTGGATTGAGGGAATCACCTTGCTATTCTATTGAAAAGATGAGAGATAATATTTGGGGAACCTCTTATTAATATTGTATTAGTTACCAAGTACTATGCTCTCTTCTAAGCACATTTCAAATATTAATTCATTTAATCATCACAATAACCTTATGATGTGGGTACCATAAATATCCTCATCTTACAGATGATGAAACCTAGGCTCAGTCTGGTTAAGCAACTTACCCACAGTCACACAGCTGGTCAAGGGTGGAGCTGGGATTTAAACTTATCATTCTACCCTTGATGAAGTTCCTAACAACTACCAATCTTCTTCCTCTTCATGTTGTAGAAACTCTATGATGGCTGATCTGCCTTAAAGGCATTCTTGAAAATGCAAGAAGCTGTTCTCAGTCAATGCTATCCATATCAGAGTAACAAGGCTATGAGGATCAAATTACATAATACATGCAAAGGACCTGGTACAGAGTAGGTATTTAATTCAAGCTCCTGCCTTCTGCTCTACCTTTTCCTATAAAGAAGATTGCAAATAGGTGAATCCAGGAGAAATGTAAGAGGACATGTTCTCCATATATATAAAAAAAGTTAATATTGCATTCTGAAATAAATTTTTATTAAACATGCCAGTGTGGAAATCAAATGAATACAACCAATGATTTAAATAAGGTGAAAAATGAAGAAAAATCATTCATTGATTAACAAAATTTAGTGAGATGCTTTACATATCTATTTAGTCTATGCTAATGTTTTAAAACGACTGGTTCACTAACTTTACTATATAAGAGATGGGACTTCTTACTCCTACTCACCCTCTCACGGTTCCCTTCTCATAGAGACACTGAGCTTGAGCTTTTTTTTTTTAACCTGATAAGATATTTATCAAGGGTCTTCTCACTTCAAAACACTGTTCCATTCATTCATCCCTTTCTTGAAAGGCAGCGCCGAGGTTCTAAGAGTTCAGAGGTCTCCTGACAACTAGGGAAGTTTCTCCTGAGTCCATTCACTCAAATGCTGTTGAAGGTAGTTAGCAGCTCACTCCATGGATGGTATCATCCATTGATTGAGATTCCTTTGTAAGTGATCCCACTGAGCACCGGATATCTTAATAATGCCTATTTCAGCCAGAAAGAGTCAAAGAAGGATTTACAGAGGAGGCTTGAAGGAGAGTGGAATTTTGAATGAGGGGAGAAGTCTGAATTGTAAAGGCATGAGGGTGTGCAGGGCTCTGGAACTGGAACAGGGAGTAAAAAGACAGGATAAGATTGAACCTTTAAGGAGAGAAAGTTTGATTTTTATTCTACATACACAATGATGTGTCTGTCAAGTCTGTTTTGGTTGCAGGTAACAAAAACCAATTCAAACTGGTTACAATGAGAGGGAACGTGAGGGTTGGGAGTGCCACTGACTCACATAACGGACAAGTCCACACCACAGCGTGGCCTGGGCCTTGTGTGGCACCCTAGGACTCCCTAGGGCAATGAGGTTGTGCCTTTTCTGTTGATCAGTTTTGTTTTAGAGAAATTGTGTTTTAGAGAAATCATCTTGGAGGCAGACTTGGGGCTAGATTGGAGACAGAAAATTATAAGCTTAGCTATCCAGAAGAGCAACTACTGCTCTAGTTCTGGAAAGAAATGATGAGAGGCAAGACTCTGGCAGAGGTCATAGATATGAGGAGGACATATAGGAGATCCACTGATTGAACATCAGGGCTGTGAGGAGGAAAAACTCTAAAATAATTTTTAAGTTCCTGCCTTGGGTAACAGGATAAAAGTTGGGCCTTTCATTAACACAAGAATACAAGAGGTTTAGTGGGGAAAGAGATAAACTTGATTTTTGAATTACCTCTGGGATATTCAGGTACAGATTTCTAGCAGGCTGTTGGATATATTTATCTTGAGCTTAGAAAACCACTCTGAGCTTAAAAGATAGATTTTGGGCTCATCAGAGCATATGGGCCACCAAATAATAATAGCACTTAAAGATTTTGGAAGAGAAGGGGAAAGACCTATAAAGGAAACCACAAGAGGGAAGTCAGAGATAAAAAAAAAAAA
>NW_005354464.1:1965862-1968326 GCF_000412655.1 Myotis brandtii | reverse complement strand
ATCAATCAAAGAACTTGGATGTATGTATATAAGCATAACCAATGGACACAGACACTAGGGGGTGAGGGCATGTGCTGTGGGGTGGAGGTGGCTGGGGAGAGGTTAATGGGGGGAAAAGGAGACATACTAGTATATAATGCTATGTGTAATCATTTAAACAATAAAGAATTTAAAAAAAGAACCTAGAGACAGTGTTCACACAAAAACAAGAAAGGAAGAGGAGGAAATAAAAAATAAAATAAAATAAAATTCTAGGTGAAATTAATTAAAATAAGAGATGAAAATGCCCAGAGGATGTAGCAAACTAAAAACCACTATCAAGTCAGGTCAGGGGTGGAATCTCTGCCATCAACAATAGGATGTTGTAAAGAATCACAATCAGCAGTTAAACCAAGCAAATCAGTATATTTATCGATCACCCGCTAGATGAAAGACACCATACCAAGTGAATGGAGCAACAATAATAAAAATCTTAAATTTAAAAAAAAAAATTAATTTGTTATACTATGTTTAATTGAAATTCAATCCGGCAGTATAACAATTTGAAACATAAGCTCAATTTATTCAGAGGGGGTTACACTCTCTAAAAAGGGAAGGTGGTTTTTATATACCAAAGTGTGTAATCAAGATCAGAGGATTTTGTTTTTAAAAAAATCAGTCATGTATGATTGTGCTCATCAAAATGATTCCTCATTATCTCCGTTTAATCCCCAATAAGTATTGCAACTTTATCCTATTTCTGCAGTACTCTTGCCACTAGCACAACTTCCAACTCTTCCTGCCCGTGGCCTGAGACAGAGGAGGCTCTCCCTCAGTAGCAGTTGCCACTTAATGACTCCGGCCCCCGCCCTGTTGAAAGCGCTTCTTCAGTTTCTCCCTCTAGTCTCTCTCCCTTTGAATCGAGCATTCTAATGGCATCTATCTGAAAGATGGTCACTTCACCCGCTTGTCTGTCTTTTAGCTCCTGGACTCCCAGTGTTTCATCTTAATCTCGCTTGTAATGCAATATGACTTTTGGATTCTGCTGCAGTCCTTCCCAGGTCGTTGGGAGGAAGTGAAAAGTCTCCTATTGACAATGGCCGTGGAGTCTGTCATTCCCGTGACCTCGTAGGTACAGGCTGAAGTTGTAGAACTGCGCTAGAAATGTTGGAGCAGATTTCTGGTCCAGCCCTGACTTCAGGAACCCGCACCCAGATCCATGGGCATCCTTTCACCAGATTTTTGTGGATGACAGACCTTCCCTAAACTCACAAACCTTGAATTATACCCAATTGGAACATCTAGACCAAATCAAAATGAGATGTGGATTGCATTAACTCATTAAAGTAGGACTCACCTCTGGCTGTGTAATCTCCCCTGCGGTATTTTCCTAGCTCCTGCCACCATTTTCTTTCTTGTTTGTTTTTCCCCCCCTACCAATGAAACTTATATAAAAGCAATCAAAAGGCAAACAGAAATGAATTCTGAAGTATCTGCTATTTTCCACCCTCTGGCCTCCGTGCCCCTGCATTGGTGTGGACCATCAATGGCTGGTTGTTTCTGCGTAGTGTGTATGTGTGATTGGCACTCCCCGCAATTACCCTTTCCACAGTCTCTGCCCCCGAGCAGTGCGGCTTCTTGGGTTACTGATGGCCTCTCAACAAACCTGACTTTGTTCTTTTAACCATCTTCTCTCAATGCCATCTCATTAAAGTATATTGCCAGTGAAAGCAGCCCTGACAAATGTCTCCACTTGTAACCTGGTCTGAAACTGCCTAACTTTTCTTGTTGAATGAGCTAAATATTCCAAAAAATAATTTAGGAGAGAAACATGAAAAGCACCAGTTCATGTTGTCACTTATACAGTATTTTTAAGGCTGTGTTAAGCACAGACCACCAGCCTTTTAAAGTATTGTCAGGTTTAATAACGAGACAAGCATGATTTCATTCTGTGTCCTCTAGTCTTAAGTATAAATTATCATAGAATGCAAGGCCCAGGGACTAAGGGAAATAATGGGTGACTGAAAAGTACAGACGGGGCAATGGGGACTCCAAAGGTTGAGCTGCTTGTGGGAATCTTTGGGAACGAGAGATTTTTCTGGAAATTCTTATTAAAAAGTGGTAAAATGTTCTATGTCTGCATGGAAACTGTCAATAAAAGGTTGGTTAATGGGAAAATAATTGCACTACTTATAATTTCAAATAGACTAAATAACATCACTGAAGACAAGATGCAGCCCCATCTCCTGTCATGCAGTCCCTTCTCCAGCCCCTGATTTATTCTCTTGAAAATCAACAATGTTGCAGGAGCAGAGCAGACGAGTGGAGCTGGCATTTTCCAATTTGGAACAGAATCCTATTCCCAGTTATTGGTAGACAAAGAGTGTGTCTGCCAGATTCCTGAACTTTACATCTGGTTGTCCTGTCACATTCCTGCCTCCCAGAAAGGAAATGCCTCCTCAAAAGGAGAAAAAAAAACATATAT
>NW_005354464.1:1962595-1965765 GCF_000412655.1 Myotis brandtii | reverse complement strand
TCATTGAACTTTCTGGGTTGACACTGGTTAACAAAAGGATACAGGTTTCAGGTGCACAATTCTACAACACATCATCTGTACTGTATTGTGTGTTCACCACCCCAAGTCAAGTCTCCGTCCATCACCATGTATCCCCCCATACCCTCCTCCTGAATACTTTCCAAGAAGATTATACAGTGGCTGAAAGTGTCTACATGGGTTCAGACTTGAGCTCTACCATGTTGTGGTCCTTTGACCTTAGGAAGCAAGGCTAAAACACCTTACTTAGCTTCCTTAGCCTCCTTGTGCCTCAGCTGCTCCATCTGTAAAATGAGGTTATAGATTAATTAGGATAGTCCATATCAAGTGGTTAGGACAATGGTTGGGACATAGTAAGCACTCCCTGTTAGAATTATTACTCCCAGGTATGAGGTAAAATTCTAAAAATTACTATAACATGTTTCTGCCCTAAAGAAACCTTATATGTGCACCTATGATATATGTAAAAAAAATTCATATACTTTTAAATCTCCTGAAAGAGGCTGATGTGAAATGTGAAAAGGCTTAACATTTGAAGGAAGGAATTAGCTCATATGAATGTTTTATAAATAGATACATAAACTGTTTGAGCTTATGACTGACTAGACAGCCTATTTCATGGTTGTGCTGCTATTTACACAGATCCAGTCTCATTCTTTTCAAAGGATTAGAGTCTGGCATAAGTTACTTCTACCCACCTGATCTTTATAGATGCACAGATCAGTTCCTCCAATTTGAATCATGAGCAACAGCGAAGCAATTTTACATACTTGCCAGTGTATAGACTCACCTGGATGACTCTCCACTGATAAATAAATAAATAAAATACGTAAAAGTTCAGGTAAAAGTTGTCATTGTCTTCTCACATGAATATGTCTGAGTGAAGCTCAGAGAGATAAGTAACTAGTTTACACTCAGCAGCAGGGACACTAGGATTTAAACCATGAGCTTTGTAGTGTGAAGTCCCTGCTCTTTCCATGATATCATAGGCCCTTTGTGTGTGTGTGTGTGTGTGTGTGTGTGTGTGTGACTTGTATTCTCCTGGTGTTCTTGGGAATATGCATGTGATAGCGGTGGCTATAGTAGGAAGGTCAGTATTAACCAATCAAGTCTCCACATTAACAAACAGGAGTTTGACTCTTCTGGTAGAAGATTCAGCTGGACTGAAAGGATTTATCTGAGCAATGCTTTTGTTATACTTTTTTATGTGTCCCCAGTTAAATCTCTTAATGCATAAATTCAAACATGCATTACAAAGACTGTTCTCATAAACTCAAAGGAGTCCATTGCACCTATAAATAGTAAGTGTTTGCATTTTAGGTACTTTAAAGACTTTATCTACATTTAAAATGAACAATTAATCACAAATTCAAAAAAGAAGAGGAGGGTGTATAAGATCTTTGAAGAGGTGGGAAAGACATCTTTGAGCTTATCACAGTAAGTACCTGCAAGCTCCCACCGGAAGTCAGTCTGTATAGCAGCTAAGAGTAGGCATTCTGGATCATACATCCCCAGTTTGAACAGAGGATGTAGAAACTACTTAATCTTTCTGACCCTAAGTTATCTCATCAATGAAATGGGATGATAGCCCCTACATGGTTGAGAGAGTTAGATGAGATCAGTTGCCAGACACAGGGCAGTCACTTGTTAAATGTTGTTTGCCTATGGTTCCTATGGTTCCTTCCACTCCCCTGGTCTCGATTATGTCAAAAGACTACCTTCAGAATGTGCTATTTTCCCAAACATTAAGTGTGATTTCTCACAGAGAAAGAGGCAATTAATGTTATTTTTCTTTTATCTCTCCTTCTAATTCATCTGTGTCTCTGCTTTGCCTGTGTGTCCTGGCACACTGGTCTCACCTCTCTAAGCCCAGAGGTAGTGATAGCATGTAGAATATCAGGGGATAATTGTAGGGTTGGCTTTCTGCTGCTCACTCCAATTGTCAACATCCAGATGCTGGACACTCATCTATTTATAATCAGAACCCCTGACTCCATGAGAGAGAGCATGTCTGCTGGCCTCCTCTGCTCTCCCAGATCATCCCAGGTGGCTTGAATTTGGGGGAGCTGGGGGAGGGGTGCAGTGAGATATGAGGCTAGTTATTGCTCCAACTTTGAAATGGTTGCAGAGCAGAATGGTAACAAAAATCAAAATCACAAACACTAATGAGACTCCCTGGCTGGTGCCAGTTCTATTCCAGTCACCACCCTCCACAGCCCCAGAAGAGAGTGAAGGATTATAGGTTTGGTGGAATCCTTGGGGCACATTCAAAGAGTTTGAAGTTTTGTTTGAAAGTCTGTTTGCAGACAGTAAAAATGGATTAAATTGCCTCTCCAACACAAAGAAATGCCAGGTCTCAGTAGAGGTAAGACACCAGAGACTTAAAGTGCTACTAGAAGCAAAATAATGAAAAGAGTCCAAAATGCGGGACCATCTTCACAGCGAACACTATGTACCTTAAGTTTAAGAGTATCTACATTAATTGTGATGGATAGATCCAAAGAAGTAATGCATTTAATAATGTCTTTTCTTCTTGAAAGGAAATGGGTTTATTTAAGGACCATGGTATGTATTATACATTCCTTTTTTCAAAAGCACAACAGAAAGTTATCCTCTTTGTTCTATTACCCATTTTTACTCCTTCCTATAAAATTCAGATTTATTACATGTATAACTTCTAGAAATGATGTGTGAGGGTCAAACCATATTTGTAAAATACCATTGGAATCCAAAAGTTAAGTGAAGAATAAAGATGTGATTTTTTAATCACTTAAATGGCAACATTTCAAATCATTTTAAGAGGTTAAATGGTTTTTTATTACTTTTATGCATGTTGAAAGCACCACATTATATATTTAAGGGAAAATTGGGCAAAAAAACTGTATCATGGCTATAGCAAGATCATGCTCATAATTTTTTTAAAAGTATATTTGGTGAGAGACTGATGGTTATCCAAGCTTTAAAGCACTAACATTTTCAACTGAAAGCACCTACTAAAAACACTGAAAAAGATCAAACATGTGAAACTTTATTTGTCCCTCAAATGACCTAAATCATCATTAATTCCACACATGTAGATTAGTAGCTCCTTCCAAGGCTGAATTAATATTTCCAAAACTTAATAAGTCAACATGTATAAAGTACATTGCATA
>NW_005354464.1:1953442-1962512 GCF_000412655.1 Myotis brandtii | reverse complement strand
ATTTTTTGCCTTTCTCATGTGTGTGTCTGCACCAATGTGTATGAGTTTTCAGGTAGTCTTCTCTATGATAGACGTTTTGCTGGGCCTAAGGGGAAAGGACATGGCACAGTTCCTGCCCTTGGGAACCACCCTAGCACTATTCCTAACACCGTCGTGGCTGGCGCATGTGCTGTGGGAGTATTATGAGCCATCAGCCTCGCTGAGAGCACATGCTTGAAAGATAAGAGAAAAACTTAATGGAGGAGTGAGCACTTAAGTGGAGCTTTGAAGAAATATTGGGAATGTTTCAATTAAGAGAATATTTTGAGAATGCTTTTCTTTTTATTATAAAATATGTTATATATTTCAAAATTAATAGATTTTATTTTTAGGGTAGATTTAGGTTTACAGGACACTGAGAAGATAGTACAGAATTTCCATATAGTTCTGACCTTCCCACATATAGTTCCCCCTATTATTAACATCTTGCATTAATATAGAATATTTGTTATAATTTATGAATCAATATCAATACATTATTATTATTAACTGAAGTCCATAGTTTACATTAGATTTCTCTTTTTGTTGTATGGTTCTATGGGTTTAGACAAATGCATAGTATAATGTGTTCATCATTATAAAATCATACAAAATATAGGGTATCTTCTATGCCCTAAAAATCTCCTGTGCTCTACCTATTCATACCTCCCTCTCTTTCCTCAAACCCACTGATCTTTTTACTTTTTGAGTTTTGAGTTTTCCAGAATGTCATATGGTTGGAATCATACAGTACATAGTGTCTTCAGATTGGCTTCTTTCACTTAACAATATGCATTTAAGGTTCCTCCATGTCTTTTCCTGACTTGATAGCCATGTTCATTTATTTACAAAGAGGAAAAAAAAAGCACCATTCATAATGCCAGAGATGGACATTATGAAGAATTTGGCTCATTTCTTTCCAGTTTTTTCATAGATAAACAGACATATACATATCAAATGAGCACATTGTTTATAGTACTTAGAAATCCTTTCTGTTACTCAATAATTTATAAAGAATACTATATCATTAAACATCAGTTTGTAAAATTACTTGTGATGGCTAAAGATTATTCCACTTCTGAATATATCATCATTTACTGCATTAAGATTGTTGCAAATTTTCTGCTATTGTATACAATACTATCTTTCTTGTCAAACATTTACTCCAATATATATGTCCCTAGGGGAAAAATCCTAGAAGTATAATTGTGGTATAGCACAGTATATAAAAAAAAAACAAAAAAAACTTCCAGGCTTTTGATAGTGATGACCTACCTCTGTTCCAGAAGGTCTATAACAATCTCTACTCCCCCAGAGGACCAGAAACTGCCCATTTCCCAGTACCTCGTCAAACCTGGGTGACATCCTTTTAAACAATGTTTCAATTAAAATACTATTTGGCATGGGCTTATTGGGTGGTTAGGAGGTTAGGGGAAGGGAGAAGGCATTTGATAATGAAAATAGCATGAACAAAGGAATAAAGGTTGGTAAGCATGATCATGTTCAGACAATCAAATATTCTAGTGTTGAGAAGGCTAAAAGGCTAATTCCAATGTAACCCTGATGTTTGAGGGGCTAGCAATCTGAATCTGTGCAGTAACCTAATGTACATTCTTGATTACCTATAATTAAGTCACTGCCCCTTTCCTCCACAATCTGGTCTTGCAAGACCTGTTACCCTAAATGCTCACATTTTACAGAGGCCATAAGCCATGAACCCCCAGAGGGGGTTATCAGTGCTGGCACCAGGCCAGGCCCTTAGATATGATCTTAAGAACCCCATCCCAACCCACGGGGCTTTTTGCAAAGCCCACAGAAGGTCCGGAAATATGATCCATATATGGGGGACAAAGAAGCCAAAGGGGTATAAAGAAGAGTTTCCACCATATTGGTTTGCTCAGACTCTGGAGGCAACTCCTCTGAGACTGCTGGTGTAATAAAGCTGTGTAACTGCATTTCTCTAAGTGTTACTTGGGTTTCTTCGGTCTTCTACAACAGTGTGGTTGAGGTACAGGGGAACACTGAGGGAAAGCAGCATGAGCTGAGGCCAGAGAGGCAATTGATAGCCAGATTACAGAGATTCTTGAATGCTTAACTAGAGGTTTCAATATCTTGGGTAGACCAAAAGGAAGGCCAAAGGTTTCTGAGTAGGGTAATGAGCAAAGCCATGGTCTTGTAGACTATTTTGGTGGCAATATAAGGGCAAATTGGAGTAGGATGATAAGGAATTCTGGGGACCTGTTTAGAGATATTAAAATAGTTGAGGATGAGGATGGCAATTGGTTATTCTAAGAGGACAACAAAGGAAAGGAAGAGGGAATGTTGAAATGAAGACTAGGTGGCAAGTGATGTTCTAGAATTTCATTGGCCCCTTTTGCATCTTCGGTTTCCTGACCACTTTCTCTCAGACACTTCTGCATCCCTAACTGACAGAAATTCCAAACTCAGGGGTTGCTGCTTTAATATGGGGGCTTTAAGGACTGTAAACAAAAGAAATTTATTTTCCACTGTGGAATTTCAGGCAATGTGACAAATCAGGGAGGACACCGTTAGGCAAAAGCTTTTAATGGCATTTGAGATGTATAGTAATTTTTTTCAGCCAGTTGACAATCCTTCCATGCTCATAATCTCACCAAGAGATTGTTCTAAGTTTTAATTTAATTTTATGAGAAGCCATATGAAGGTGTAAAGTTAAAATCATATTTAATTATGCAGCTAATAAAACTAACTATTAAAAAGGGCACAACTACTAGACAATGAGACTGTGACCAAATTCTGGGCTGGTTAATTACCATGATCACACCAGGTCCCTCCTACGGACCCGTATAGCTAGCTGTTCACAGTTTGGGAATGAACAGAAGATGAGAGAAGCTAGTTCAAGGGGAAGGGGAAGAGGAAATGACAGGTTTGAAGGAGCTCCTGAGTCATACACATTTAAATGTCCAGCCACAGCTGAAATGGTGACTGGAATCCAGGGGAGAGATTCAAGTTGCCTGCCTGTTTGGGAATTCCTCTGCACGTTCAAAATGGTTAAAATTGTGAGAACTCCTAAAATTTCCTTAAAACCAAATTGTGGGTTAAGAGAAAAAAAATCACGTGGTGAACACTCTATTTGCACTGTCTCTCTCTTTTTTTTTAATTGACACATAGATTTAGCTTTTGGCTCAGAATAAATGACTTGCCTTTTAACAAGATTGTTTTTGTGTTCTCTACTAATATGTGTGTGCATCTCCACGTGACTCCTTCTTTGCCCTTTTCTGTCTTCTGTTATATAAGATCTTACTGCTGTCTTCACCATGATCACACTTCAACAGTCAAAAAAAAAAAAAAAGATATATTTCAGGTGTTTGAGATGAAGGAGGTTGCGTGAGTTTAACCTTCCTTGGTATCCTTGTGAGCTTTCTGTATTTAATACTTGTTTTATCTGAAGCCTGTGGAGGTTCTAAACTATTAGAAGACACACTTTCTGAGAACTACCTTTCTAGTAGCGTGAAGATATGTCATTGATGTTGGGCAACAAAGTTATTCTCTGTAATCCTCTTGATGTTGTAAATGAAAAAGAAGACGAAGCCAGCACCATCTGAACGTTGGGCAAACCATTTGCTCAAAAGGATCATCAAAAGACCAAGCCCTGACAAAATAATATTTAAAAAAAAATCCAGCAGAAAAGAAAACATTGAGGACCACATACAAAAATGAAATTGGTGCAAATTAACTCCATTGTGATTGGAGAGCAATACAAAACAAACTCCCACCACAGCCTCAAAAGGGAAGCCGTGCAAGACAGACATTGAAGTGTAGCCTCACAGTAGCCATCTTTTAACAGCTTTTTTTCTTCTATGCTTTAACCTAAAAAAAAAAGTGAGAAAGAAAAAGGTGGAAAGAAGAAAAGAAAATGAAAAAGAGAAAAGAAAGAAAAAAAAACCTATCCATTGTTATGCCCCTATTCATCTTTCATTCAAAGTCATTCACTATGCATTAATTACCACTCTCTTCAATGTACTGGGAGCTCCCAAACACAGCCTGTTTTCAAAGAGGCACACGTCCATGCCTCTGGTATTTATATGCAGAGCCTGCTGAAATTTTCATCCCAAGAATTTGAGATTTCCCCCCACCCCCTTAATTTTTGCATACTGTAATTGTTCACGAGGAAAAAAGACAAAAGGATGATTTCATGCTTCCAGGACAGTTGTTTGCATCTCTTTCATTTTTCTTTCCAGCTGTGAATGGCAGTGGTAGGTTCTTTAGCAGGTGTCCTGCCTGCCCTATGGTAATTTTTAACTTTCCTTCCCTTTTTTTTTGTCTGTCACGTTTATAGAGACCTTTCTTTTTTTAACCCTTTTTGTTGCCTGGTATGTTTTTTCCCACCTTTTCTTATATCAACCTAATATCTGGATATTTCCTTACTAGGTCACTCTCCTTAGGAGCCAGTAGGAAGAAGGAAAAGGACTGAGTCAAGAGCAAAATCTCACACAGACTTTTTAGCTATATAATAATTAGATCTCTGATACTCACTTCACTTTCATTCCGATGGCTCTGATCACTCTGAAATTTGTGAAAGCTACAATGTGGGCTGATGGGCAATTAATGCACAGTGGACAAAAAGAAAATTTGTTCCTGTGTCACTCTTAAGTAGAAAGCTTCAGTTTTTAAAATACTATTTGAACATCAAAAGATTGATATACTTGATTTTGCAACTAAACTTTAATAATTAAAACTTAATAAGGAAACATATTTGTGAGTCAATTAAAATATTCGTGCAAATGTGTGATGTTCCAGCTTATTCAAGCTAAACAACAGATATTAATGTTGTTTCAAGGAAGCAAAAAGAAAAAGAATTAACAAATTGTATACACCTATAGGACTATATCTATAATAATAAAAGCATAATATGCTAATTAGACTGGATGTCCTTCCGGATGACCTTCCGGATGAAGCCAGGGCTGTGAGGGAAGCCCGAGTCCCGAGTGCCAGAGAGAAGCTGGTGCTGGCAGCCGGGGGAAGGAAGGCCTACTCTTGCATGAATTTCGTGCATCGAGCCTCTAGTATACTTATAAGAACCCAAAGGGGTCAGGCAAATTGTAAATAATAATAATAATAACAATAATAATAATAATAATAATAATAATTGAATACCACATCAGAGCATAGAATGCTAGACTTGGAAGATTATTTCAGCTTCCTCCCCCCACCCCCACCAATAGTTGAGGAGTCTGAAGCCTAGGAAGGTTATGACTTGTGCAAAGTCACTGAGGACTAATGAAACATAGATTCTAGTCCTGTAATGCTAATCATGACATATTTTCTTTGACATGCCTGCTGCTTAGAAAAGTTTTTTTATGGGCATCTTCAGCTGCACAGACATGGTATATAACATGTCTCACCCACTCCTGGCACTGTCATGGGGCGATGGTTTCCAGTGTCTGAAGGATACAGTCAAGTTTTCAAATCATGGCTTACATTGTCTGAAGTACATTACATGCTTTAGAAATGATTGCTGCTATTATTACTATTATTATTATTGTTATCAGTGTGAGTCACCTTCTGGAACTGTTTTCAGTGTGCGTGTGGGTGGGTTCTATACATATATTCAGATAACAGATCACATGTATTAAGACAATAGTATCTATTTCACTACCATAATCAAGATCCCTAACACATTGGAAAATATGAATTATAATAATAGGAGCTCAGAGTTGCAAGGGATCTCATAGGTTATCTAGTTCAACGGCCCTCCCATTAATAGAACTCCCCCTGTACTTACATTCAATTTCTTGTACTAAGTAGTGCAGTGTCTCACAAAAGGGACCCAACAACAATTTGAAAGGAAATGAATCCTAGTAATAATAGCCACTGTTTGTGAAGTGCTTATTTTGTCAAGCACTACATTACCGGTGCTTTATAGAGTTATTTCTAATGCTTACAAACAACCTTGCAAGTTAAATATTCATACTAATGCCATTTCAATATATGATGAAACAGAACCTCTGATGGATGTATTGGTGAATGTATAAGAGCCAGGAAGCGGTAGAGCCAAGTTTTTAGCCCAGGCCTGCCCAACTCTAAAGTCCAAGTTCATTCCCCCTCACATCCAGCATCCAGGTTCTTCAATCAGGAGACAATGACTCCAAAATTCTGCTTTATTCCTTTTCCTTTTGTGTGTGTGTTTTTCCCAGTGAATTATTTTTTTTGGTTCTATACTGTTCATCAAAGGCCACTCCCAACTTTTGAATTGATATACTCATCTTTCAACTTGAAAGGTGATTAGTTGTTGAACCATTTTATAGAGTCAAGAAATCTCAGCTTCAAACTAGAGATGGAATAAACTTTGTGACTTAATCCAGGAGAAATGGCACTTGACATAGATAGTAGCCTAGAAATAAATAACTTTAGTTTCATCACGTTAACATTTAGGTAAGACCCAACACTAAGAGATACCTGCATTCGGGTCTGGGCTCTGTGGGTCTCTGTGAAGCCTTGGCCAACTCACAACTTCTCTGAGCCTCGTTTCCCCCCTTGATTAGTGCCCCTTGATTAGCGCCCCCCTTGCCTTTCTATTCGGTTGGGATCATGGCTGGGTAAGGCAGTGTGATCCTGCATGTAAACATGGTTTGTAAGCTAAAATGCACGATGCAAAATTTCATAATTAATAATGATTCATATACAAAACCTCTATGGCTTAAGAGGATTTTTTATTAATTGTTTGAAAAATGTACTATCTTAGAGTCATAAGGAAATAAGAATTCCTTGACTCCCAAGAGGCACCAAAATACTACCATCATTGTTTGGCTTCTTGAAAAGAGAAATCTAAAGGCAATTTTGCCTTATTTTCTGGCTTGCTTTTAAAGGTAACTTTTAATTATTAAAATTAGGAAAGAAAAGCACCCAAATCAATTTTGTTGTAAGTTATGGGAAAGTAACTAATAAAATATACAAGGAAAAGCAAACATTAGAATCATAGCCTCCCAGCACTGGATAAAGACTGTTAGAGATAATCTGGTCTGGCTCCCCGATTTGACTCATTATGAACCTAGTGTCTGGGAGAGAAAGTGATTCTCTCCCAGGTTCACCCAGTTCATGAACTTGGAGCAGGAATTCAAACACAGTTCCTAGTTCAAAATCCAGGTCTCTTTTTGCTACGCCACAGGCCTTTGTTCCTACCATCAAGGACACCTGGAGGGTTTACAGTTTACTTTGTTAAGGCTGTAAACTCCTAGTAAAAATGTTTGTCTTCAATTTCACACACTCTGCAGGATATCACACTGCCCCAGAAGCCACCCCCTCTGCCCCCCAGGCAGTGTAGGCCAGACTAGAGACGTGTGTGTGTGTGTGTGTGTGTGTGTGTGTGTGTGTGTGTGTAAGAGAGAGAGAAAGAGAGAGAGGGGGGAGGGATGGGGGTGTTGTGTAGGGGTTGCAGAAAAGCAGTACATGAAGGATTTCTAAGAAAAGCTAGAACAGTTTTCTCTATTTGTTGTCTTTAACAACATCTCCATCTAAATCTACCTCCTAATCAAAGCAATAAAATGACTAGTGCTTAAGATAAAAACACAAAGAGTGCCCCATCAGTGTGTGGCCCCTTACCCCTTCTGAGAGCACTGATTTCCACAGGGAATCACTTTTGATGACAGTATTCCCAAATGCATGATCTGAACATCTGATTATTATTGCTGCTCAGGCATAGCACTACAGAACACATCGCTTTTATTGTCCCTGAGCTTAGGGTTTAAGAAAGAGTACATTATCCAGATTTGTAAGTGTGTTGGAATTGTGAAAAACATAGCAAAGCAAAAACAAAACCAAAAAACTTCTCAGGAAAGTTTTCAAGGAAGCCAGGGGGACATATTGGATACAAAATTGTCATTACCAGTCACAATCCGTAGCCAAAAAGCAAACTCATGCATTACATTACTCTCAAAACAAATGTTTCTCTGACTATTTTAAACATTAAAATCAAATAGAATTAAACCTCTTTTTTGATGTTCACGTTTTACTTCCCCATTTTTTACCTAACTTTTTTACTTCAGCATTTTTCATTCTTATACAAAAGCTTATTTTGTGTACTATGGGCAGGAAATGTCTTTTCCTTAGACATAGCAACTCTTTATTATGACTGTATCTGTCTTCTGTGACAGATACTTGTATAGTCCTTAATTGGTGATTATGATGGTCACTTTGGGGTATAGACAGGGAAAGTCCTCTGTCTACTGTTGTTTACTCTTTACAATATTTTATTTTTCTTCAGAAGAACAGATTATTAAAATCTTAAGGGAAATATAACCAATCATTAATGTCAGTCTTCTGTAAAGATCTTAGTTTCTAACATTGTTGCTTTCAGATTAACTAAGTAATGCCAAATAAGGCAATTTTCCCTGGGTATTACTTAAATTTATAAGTTACTAATAAAATGCAATTTTACTCTATTTTATGAAACCATAAAGCAAAAATGTTTCCCACAGAGACAATGGGGTTTAGCCTAAACACCCAATAAATTATACCCAGGACATTTTAAATATTAATATTAAGTAAAGAAACAGCCTCCCTCCTTATAATTCCTCTACCTCATGCCCAAGTAGCCCATCCTCCTGCCACTTATTTTTACCATTCTCACAAAACCATTATCTGTGATGCTGAGAAATATGAATTTAGTAATAAAATAAAAATTTTATACTATTGATATTTAATATTAAGAGCTGTAAGAAAAGATTTAGTATTATTGGTGATGTTTTAATTCTCTAAGTTGGAGGTCCCTCTGTATGTTTCCATGATTAAAAAATATAAAGTGGTAGCATAAAAAAACATTAAAAAAATTCTCTATGGACATATTTTTATGACCAAAAGTTATTTAAAATTGCCCAGCTGGAGTGGCTCAGTGGTTGAGCGTCAACCTATGAACCAAGAGGTCAGGGTTTGATTCCAGGTCAAGGCACATGCCCAGACTGTGGGCTTGATCCCCAGTAGGGGGTATGCAGATGGCAGCTGATCAATGATTCTCTCTCATCATTGATGTTTCTCTCTCTCCCTCTCTCTCCCTTACTCTCTGAAATCAATCTAT
>NW_005354464.1:1929520-1953329 GCF_000412655.1 Myotis brandtii | reverse complement strand
TATTTTAAGTTATCTGAAAATTGTTTTGTACTTGAAATTGGACAAGTCTCAGAACTATAAGTAAGCTATAAAAAATAGTTACCATTTATTGAACACCTACTTTGTGTCTGACAACACTAGGTGCTCCATGTGCTTCAGAGCCTTGCAAGCTTCCAATGTAAACTTCACCAACTCCCCTTTAGGATTCAAAGATGTCAAAGAACTTGTTTAGAGTCACAGGGAGTAAACAATAAAGCCACATTTTAAACTCGAATCTGTTTTCTTCTTTAAATACAAGTGAAAGCAGTTAATATAATATATAGTGTTAGTGTGTCTGAAGAAGCATGAAGTATTACAGCAAATTTGATTTTTACATGAAAAGAGAAGAAAAGTAATTTTATTTTCATCTCTTCATTTTTACCTTTGAGAGCAGAGACCATTTTAACTTATATTTATATGCTAGCACCTGGCACATAATAAAGATTCTCATAACTGACCCATGTCATGAATTGTAAATTATTAATCCGAAAACATTGCTACACTACTTCCTATGGTATTGCTAATATTCAACCATAATTTAGTGTTGAGAGGTAAATGGACAAAGAAATATATAATTTCCCAATGCTCAAGAGGTTCCTGGTATACACGTGAGTACTTCCTTTGGTTACTAAACCTTTATATCTCCTTCACTCACACTCACAAGATGATCAAACTGCCAGATTTTCAGGAGGCTCCTCAGTGATACCCAAGAGGAACGTTTTTGGTCACATTTGTGACCGCGGCATAGTAAGAGGTTGCCTTTAATCAAATACCTAATTTGAGTAATTTGGATTTTCAGCTACACCTTGATTAATATAGCATATCGCTCAGTAAGTTTATAGCTTCTTCCTCGAAATGTAAATTTACTCCAACACCTGTCACAATTACCTTTTTAAGGGGCATGGACAAACGTGGCTGACGTGACCTTTTAACCTCTCAGGCACTTCCATACCTGAGGCATTTTACTCAGAACCGGGCAGCCAACTCTGTTTGTTTGCACTCTCCTCTGTTATCCCGCCGTGTGTTTTGCCCACACCGCTGTATTTGTGCCGAACACAGCTAAGACTGCACCACGAGCTCGGCCTCTTGTCTGACATGTAAACAGCATGTGGGAGGGGAGATCCTCGGGCTGCTGCCTGGTGTGTAGACGCAGCGGGAGTGTTATTCTCATTGTTCGGTGCACCCTGATGTGGCAAGGTGTATATGCCTGCCTTCTTTTCCCAGCCCTGCTTTTGTGCCCTCTTTCCCATTACAGACTGCTGTGCTCAGGCATTACCTTGTTATGGAGTGTGGCCACGCAGAGGCCGGCTGGCTGGAATGCTGGAGAAGGGATTTTTGCTTTGGGTCACACGTTGAACTAAATGACCTTTTAAAATCCTGAGGTTCTATGACTCTATGGGGAGGGGTAGAGAGGCAAATATGTATGGCACTTAAATAATTCTAAGACAGATTGCTTTGGCAAAGGTTTATAAAATAGCACAAAGTAGTAGAACTATACTAGCTTTTCTAAGCAAAAAACTCACTTGTGTTAATTAGCACCTGAGATCTACACAGTTTCTATCATGACCTGGGTGTCCATATGCTGTTAAAGGGCTATCATGGACCCTTCTCAGTGTAATCAGATTTCAAGTAAAGGCTGACTGAAATTCCATATATATTTAATTGCTCAGTCATGCCTTAATTCTTGACTTGCATCTATGATTTTTCTATACACTCCTGTCTCATTACAGCCCTCCACTAACCATGCCTTCAAGGCTCACCTAAAAACAAAATCCATTTCTAAAGCATTCTGTGTTGTTAGGCAAAAGATTTTACCCACTGAGATCTCAATTACTCCATTGTGAAATTGGGAGGATATTTGAAACCTGTGTACCTTAGTGAAAATCAAAGCAGGGATATCTCTTCAGGCTGGTAAAATTCAATTCTTCCTCTAATTCGGAGTTTTGCACATCCCACAAGGCAGAGGACAGCACTATGGCTGAATGGGAAACCACGGTCCCTAACTTGCTTCATGGTTTTAGATGAGTCATCTCGTCTCTCTTGCCTCAGGTTCCTTATGCCTTAAGGGAGGGAGATGAGTGAGATTGTTCCTTATTCCTTAAGGGACGGAGCTGAATAAGATTGACCTTGCAATGCTCTCATGTTCTAAGAATCTCCTGCCCAAGAGAAAGTGCTTTTCTCTCTCCCTCTGTTGCTGCCTTGATCTCAGCATATACTTGGAGATCCCTGGTTCCTCCACTTTTTCTAAAAGTGCAGTAGAAATATCTCTGAGGTATGAGGAGGCTGCTATCCCAGATGCGCTCATGGGAAATGAGAAGAAAACAGCTCAACAAGACTTAGACCTTTTCACATTGCTACATGTGTTACATACATGATCTCATTTCTTGTCATTCCCCCCCCTAAGGAGTCGTGCTTACTATTGACCCCATTGTGTAGAAGAAACTAAGGTCCTTCCACAATTAAGTGGCCCAGCCAACTCCAAGGCAGGACCAGCGTTTCTTCCCTCTCCCAGGTCCCCTCCCCCAAGTCTATCCTCAACACCTCTGTCCCCTATGGTAAGTTGGTGAAGTAAATCTCAACAATGACTTTTATTATTCTATTTTTTTAAGTCAAGGGATTTGAGGGATAAAAATGTCTAGATCAGTATTAAAAATTTCCATTCCAAAATGGTCATGCTGCCATCAGCCCTCACCTAGTGCTTGGAAACCTGTTGAGCAGCTGGCAGCCAATGGTTCATTTGATTCTCTTACTCTTGAAAGAGCTACTGGCCTCCAAATGAAGTAAAACTAATTTCATTTTGAGAGTTCTTTGGAACATTTCATGACATTCGTTGAGATAATTGGGGACATACTGGAGTGTCACTAACCAAGGTTGAGAATCAGTGTTCTAAGGACTGAAAAAGCAAATTAATTTTTCTTTCTAGTTTTCTCAAGATAGTTTTATGTGTAAAAAATCAACTTTCTAAAGGCTTTCATTGTGCATTTTGGCGTTCTTTTCCTTTTTATCCTTTCTATTCTTTATTTACTGTGTATAGACTACTGCAGAGCTCATTAATGTATCTCAACCTAATTAGCCTTTTTCCCAATGAAACAATGCCCCTCGTCCCAGGAATGCACAGGGTTTTGAGCCAGGAAGAAGGCTGTGACCTTCTGAACTGTTCTGCTGTCAAGCTGAGCAAAGATGACTCATGAAACACTTGTCGAGGTCCAAGAAAAAACAGCACAGCAAGACAGTGCCCTGTCTTAAGAGTAGGAAAAATACATTTTCAAAAGTGTTGTGCTAGGTTTCTTCTGAAGACTCTGCTCATGATTTTCACGGTATCTGACCTACCCTGACTGAATTCTGCAATAAGCAGAGCTTCAGAACAGGGAACCCACCTGCTGTCATCATGATGTGTTTATAGGCAAAGTCAAATCAGTTCCCAGGGAGAATTCAATATCAATGTCTAGTTCAGGGTGACCCATTTAACACTTAAATCTCACGAAATTTAAGTATGACTGCCATATGACCTCTTCTACCTGCCCTCTATCTGTTTACCTGTCAATGACAATTTCTTTGTTTGCTTATAGTCTTCTCAGTGACTGTACCTTTCATATTTATTTAATATTCAATCAAACATTCATTCAGTTACTCACTCCATTAGCACTGAATACACATTACTGCAAATCAACACTTTCATAAAATACTTTTCCATTAGCCAGCTTCTCAAATTAGAAATCATTTAATGACTCTGAGCTTCAGTTTCTTTATCTGTTAAGATACAAAATTGGATGGGAGCTTTTCCAGAAATTGTATTCTATAATTTCTAAACAATCCCCCAATTCATGACATAGACATTTATATCAATATATTATTCATCTCAGTTAGGAAAGAAATATCTTTGCCAGCTCTTTATAAACAACTCTCCCTAATAGCTCTTCTTTTATTAACTGGCAACTGATGCAGGTCTGACCACGAAATTATGCCAGTGAAGGGCCCACAAACTTGATCCTCAAATTGTTTTAGTTTTATTTGGTTATTGTTTTATGATTCCTGGCATTGAACTCACTGTTTAGAAGAAGAGCATTTAAGACTTGGTACTTAATACTTCCATCACTCAGTAATCGTCAGAACCAGACTGGTAACCAGACTAGAAACAGATTTTGGCAGTCAGCTCCCTGTCCCCAGTGTCCATTCTCTTGCTTTCCCCTTTAGTTATAGCAGACCCGAGTTTTAGATAAACATCTGACTGCCCAACTGGGAGTTGGCATTTCCCAGGCTCCCTTGCAAGTAAGGATGCCCCTGAGGCTGCAATTAAGCCAATGGGAGGAGAGCTGCAGTGATGTGTCATCTCCTCAAAGATGAGCCCACTTGCCAAGAATTCTCCCTTTCATCCTTTCTGCTGACTGAAAAGTGGCAAACAGCTTTGGAAACAGGTATTGAGGATGCCAGAGTGCCTGCCAGGCATGAACCACTGTCCTCTGGACTGTTGGGAGAGAGATAAATAAACTTCTATCTCATTTATGTCATTGTTTACCATTGGTACTTTGTTACAATGACTTAGCCTATACCCTGACTCACATACTGTTAGTTCTGGACTTAACTAAATAAAATAGCTCTAGAAGGAGAATGAAATATATTTTTTAATATTTTCAAAATAGATTTAGGGAGGAAGGTAAGGGAATGATATATTACACTGCCTTTCAAGTATTTTTTGAAGAGGGGAGGGTGTTGAGAAAATAGGGGTAAAAAATGATGAGGCCAATTTAAAGATCTCTTTAAAGTCAGGGGTGGCTCTTAGGCAAAGAAGACTCTTGATGTCAGAGGCAAAAACCTCTGATCATCCATTTTATTTTGTTTTTCTCTTGCTAGTACGTTCTTATGCTCATACAGTCAACAGAGATTGCAGCTAGGCAAAGCTGAATTCAAACTGGAGCTTCATCACTGACCAGCTATGACCTTGGGCAGTCGCTAAAGCACTAAGCCTCCGTTTCCTTATCTATAAAAGTGGAAGAATACTAGATGTGTCCTTACAGAGTTGTTGCAAAAATCAAAATAATACATAAGTTCAAGTGGCGCTTGGTTCACAGTGGGCTCTCCTGAATAAGCACAATTGTCCACTCATTGTTGTCCTTTGACTTGTAGCTTGGCAGTGTTGCTGTTGATGCCGCTGTAGTCTTGCCGGCGTTTTACTTTCTGAGTGAACTGAGTGAGCCTGTGTCTGTAGGTCTTTCTGCAGAATGCCCCATTTGAGCAACGCATGCGCTAAGCTCCTACCTCTCCATTCGCTACCCAGGCAGACAGAAAGCAGGTTCATGGCTCTTCGGTGTTTGCACTGCGTGGAGGTGAGACGTGCTTTTACAGACATTTAGTAAGAGGCTTGGGTAACTGGGAACTCCCCTTGGGGTTTAGAATTTGGTAAAATGACCTGAGCAGGTCAAGTTCCTATTGCAGTCTCATTTGCAAACACAGAGCCCAGCCTCTGTGCTCCCACTTACATGCTTTCTTCTCCTGATCCTTCTTTGAGGATCATTTTTCAAATAATACTGACATGGCTCTCCAAACGCCGGCCTCAAAGCACCCTCAGCTTTTTGATGCACTTTGCATATTATGGTGCCCTCATTTAGATATGGAAGAATTTTAAATGTATGTTGTGGAATGTCTGAATCCTCTCACAGACTTTCTAGTTAACCTTGGAAGATTTTTGTGCCGGCGAAAGGGGCTGTAGGGCTTCATCGGAATCAGAACCTGCTTTGTGCTGCAGCCAGAAGGTTTTCACTGGGTGATCTCTTCAGGAACCCAAAGTGGGGAGCTGAAACAAAGGACTCTGCTTCTCATATTGTCAAATTTGCCCACATATATCCCTCTTGTCATTCAAGCTCAAATAATCCCCAATGAAAGCAAATAACAAAGCTGAACAGATTTTAGACATTATGTATAACCTGTGTGTTCAAAGCTCTTCCAAGTTGATGGCAGCATGGAATTTCCATGTTTTAAAAAACATGTGCATTACATTTGAGATTTTTATGATGGTGATATATTTGTTCCAACTAAATTCATGCCAGTTTCACTCTTAAGTATTATTTAAGTGAAGGAGGCCAGATAAAACCCAGGGTAAAGGGCTTTACATTAGCTAATCCTTAAAGTTAATACTACAACTGTGGCCATTTTAAAGGCGAAGTAAGTGAGGCCTTGAGCACAAGGTCACGCTGATAGTGAGTTGCTGAGTAAAGATTCAAACCCAGATGTGACAGTCTCCTGCCATCCCCAATATTTCTTACTCTCTCTCAGATTGGGGGCTTTACTGGGAATGATATATATATATATATATACTGAAGCTCATGTCTAAGAATTAGCTTAGGTGGAGACCAACCTATTTTTCCTTTGCCATATGGAAATTCAGGGCTTTGACAGATACCATGATTTTGAAACAAAAATAGAAGGAGATATTTTGTAAAGAAGCTTAAGAAAATATAGTACAAATTCAGATTTTTTATTTTTTTGTTAATTCTCACCTGAGGATATTTTCCCATTAATTTTTAGAGAGAGTGGGCGAAAGGAGGAGAGACAAAGAGAGAGAAGCATTGATGTGAGAGACACATTGATTGGTTGTCTCCCACACATACCCTGATCAGGGCCAGGTATCTAGCCTAAAACTGAGGCATGTGCCCTTGACCAGAATCAAACCTGGGACTCTTCAGTCCGCAGGCTGACACTCTATCCATTGAGCCAAACCGGCTAGGACACAAATTCAGATTTTTAAAAAATGTATCTTTCTGTGGAAACATGAGTACCCCACATATGTAAAAGGTGTCAGTTTCCCTTAATTATCGGAGGGCAGAGGGAACAAGTTTGTCAAACTAATTCCTCTCCTTTACATCCCAAAGATTTCAATCCAAAGACCCTCAAACAATCTATCTCTAGAGAAAGGACGCCTGGGGATCTTAGGGGAGGATTTCTGTCCAGCAGTAGCGGAGCCAGTGAGCCCCTTCCCGCCTCCCTGGCCCGGGGGTGGGAACCGCCCAGCACCTGGAGCTCAGTTTTCACTTAGGTTCTTCCTCATGGCCAGTTAGCAGACTGTGTGTAATTTAGGGCAATTACTTCGCTGATGTCTCTTATCTTCCCTCCTTGCCCTCCCCCAAACTCCCACTGTACCCACCCTCCTTCCCATTTACATTTTTCAGATAAAGCAATAGACAAAACCTGAGGGTGAGCCAAGCTCACTTGGCTTGGAGGCCAAACCAGGTTGACAAAACTAGGAGAGCAAGGCCCACCTGACAGGACCAAAGGAAACACTCAGCCCTGACAGAATGGGTGCTGACAGGTAAATGGGGCTGATGAGGTTCGTGGCTGGGGCCTGCAAGTCTCCAATCTGCTAGCAGAGAGCAGTATGTGAAAGAGCAAAAAAGAGAACATCTTATCATTTGGGGTTTAAAAAGAACCTATTACACATTTTGGGGGAGAAAATTCCTATCTAGAGGATAGCTTTAAAAATAATTATTTATGAATTTTATAATTTTTAAAATACTTAACATCTATGACATCCCTTGAAGAGAAAGAGAAACTAAAAGTTGAGAGGATTGACTATGAATATTATAAAGAAACACATCCAGTAAAACATTATTATGGTCATGTACAGATTGTAAGCATTTTGTCTTAATCTTCCTTACTCAAATATAAATTGTTATTCACTGAACAGTCATCACATTTAATAATGGTAATGGTTTGATACATTGAGCTTTGTACTATTTTCAAAGCACATTTCCATAAATATGCTTGTTAAATATTTTGGAATTTACTATGCGCTGTGTACATCCTTTGTGCCTTACACGGGTCATTCCATTGGATCCATCACAACTTTGTGAATGAGACATCATCATCTTCATTTCTTAAATAGGAAAACTGAGGTTCAGGTGACTTTATCAAGATCGTGAAACCAGTAACTGGCAGACCTAGGGAACCCTTCTTCTGGTCTATTCCTGTGCTCTCACTACTAATAACCACTATTGCTAAGTCATGCTGGATGGGAGTGGGGCACTTTTAAATAACATTTATCAACATCTTCAATCTTCTCTCTCTGTCATAAAAATATATGCAATAAAGTGTGCAGTATCTTTTTATGTATGCTGCATACTTTTCAAACACCCACCATGGGTTGCCAAGCTTTGATGCTGATAGACTACCTGACTTTCTTGCTGATTGTCCTATCTTGCATATGTATTATTGAGTATGGCTCCTTCATCCATAGTGCTGTTGGAATAGCAAACTAATTGTAGGCTGATGTGTCTTCTTGTCTCCACCCAAGAGTAGATGTGGCTCAAAGTAAGGTTAAACCTGGAGTTTTGGTCTGAAAACTTAGAGGACAAGGAGGTTTGTTCTGCCTCTGGGCAATGGGCAAGCTTCCTGAAGCAAGTGAGGTTTGAACTGGGGGTTGAAGCGTATAAAATAGACAGTTGTCGTTAAGAAAACACACTCCTGACGTTTAGAGTGAAGACCTATAGTTAATCAAATCAACTATCAGATATTTGATTTCAATTATGTCAAGCCAGCTCTTTTAGGAAATTATTTTCATCCATAAGACAGAGATGCTTACCAAAAAGTAAAGTAAAACAATTAAAATAACTTTGGGGCTATATTTATGTGGTTAATTGGTATTATCTAAATAATTCCTTCTCTAAACTTGTGCTTTAAATGTATGTTATAGAAACATACAGTTTAGTTGTATACTTACCATAGGGCTATCTCTAATATATGTAATATTGTAGAAAGATAAAGATAAGCCGGTTTTACTACACATTAAGTTATGGGTGATTTAGGCAAAATATTCTCTGGAGTCCTATCTACTGAGTCCTATTCTTTCATCATTGGCATATTTATGATCCTATTTCTAGTGAAGAACATTGGCTACACACACACACACACACACACACACACACACATAAATACATGTATATGTCAGTTATTCTCCCACTTTCTCAAAATAGTTCCCTTGATTTTTGTATTGTTTACATTTTAGCATTTCTCATTTAAAGTCAGCTTATTTAATATAAGACTATTAAAATGGTTTATATTTTCTATGCCTCTTTATAAAGCACCATATAGTCTGGAAATTGAGGCATAGGAAGCAAATACTGATATGATGACTATCCTACTGGCATATGATGGCCCACCAATTAGGTTCATTAATCTGAGTATCACAACCTTGTCACTCTCCTTGCCTTGATGATCTCTAATCATCTTCCTCATGTCTCATAATTTCATACAATTAACATTTCATCTTACCTCTTAGATCTATTCTTTAAAATGCCACCAGAGTTTCATTCCCCTGAATTATGTCACAATTCTTCCTCTAAACTTCTTTAGGTCCCCATCACTCATGGAATAAAATTTATCTATCTTTTTGCACAGGGGGAGCACTCAATAAATGAGCCTGGAAGTGCCTTACATGGAGTACTTCTCACCACTCCCCTAATGTGCCCCAGCCTTCCTGCCAAACTCATCCTTTGTGCCAACCAGGCAGAACCTCACTCTTAGCCATGAATATTCTTCCTCACCTTGTTCGGAGTAGATGTTTTTCCTCACTCTATTCTGAATACAATAATCCTATTCTTTCTTGAAGATATGATAAAAAAATCACTAACCAAGGAGAGTTTATTAAAATGGGAATTGTTTTGACTAATATTTTTCCCTTTTAAAACACAAGAATTTTTATTATAAAATTGTATTTTTTATTTTTTATTGAGGTATATTTGACATATAACATTTTATTAGTTTCATGCTTTGTCCAATTCTCTTATAAGACATGCTGTTCTTCAATAGTCTCCTTAACTTCCTTTCCCAACTCCCAAGTGCACTAATCACAATAATTTGCTTTATGACATCATAATGTTGCTTTCAAAGTTTTACTTTTTTATTTTATTCTGGTTTGTATTATCATGAACTATTTACTTATCTCTTTCCCCAACTAAATTATAAGTGCCTTGAAGACAGACATCAAGTCTTATTTCTTTTTCCATATTCAGAGTTGTATTTAACTCTGTAGTTTTGCTTTAAAAACTGAAAATTTGATGCTTTTGAGTTAATATATGTAAAAGTCTTCACTTAACAGCTAGAAAACTACACCTAGATAAATAGCATAGTACCCACAAAGCAAAAATCCAATAAATGTTTGTTGATTGGAATGTTGGATGATTTAGACATTTGTAGAATTAATTGGTGTGAGAGAAGATTCTTAATTCTTTCCTACTTCAGCTACAGCAAGCTGGGGAATATCAAATAAGACTATTGATTAAGGTCTCTTTCTTTGTTTCTTTAATATTTCTTCATTTCTAAGAAGAGCTTCTTGCCTTTGAGAAATTGACACTACTTTTGCCCAGACTTTAAACAAATACACATCATTCAGTCAACTTTGCACTGAGGGATCAGGACATTTTAGCTCTGACTGCCCAGCTCTGAGTTCTAGAAGATTGTGTAGCCCAGTATATCCACATAAATCCTCTAAATGTCATTGCAGATACTAATGAATAACTTACATTTATGAGTACTTTACCATTTATAAAGTGTTTTCATATGTAGTAATATTTTTAATCCTCACGGAAAACTTGTGAGATAGGTTTTAACCTCATTTTCAGGTAAAGAAATGCATGAGTTTAAATGTGTTGCCAAAGGTCAAGCAGAAAGGGTGCAGCAGAATTAAGTCTGGAACCCGAGCAGTTTGACTCCAAGCCCAGTGCTCCCCATAGCATCATGCAGAAATAGAGCAAGAACTGGGTCCCTGGACACTTAGAAAGAAAGCCAGGGGCTGACCAACCACGCTGGTTGAAAATAGACTGAGACTCTTGAGATAATGCTGCCTCCTGATGTAGGGCTTTTGTAGATAAGAGCAACAGTCCTGAGCAATGGGGGAAGTGTCAGAGCAAGAAAGCATACAGAAGCTTTCGAGAGGCCAAAACAAATCCAGCATTTCCAAGAAGGAGATTAGAAGCAAAACTGCAAGTGAACTGTAACCTTATCCTAAAGTGTGCTGCACTGGAAGGGAAGCTTGGATCACTACCCAACCCCAAGGAAGATTTCATAGGACCAGAGCATGGTTTCAGTACTCCCAGCACTTTGCACAGTACCTAGCATTGGAGGTATCCTTAAGTGCACCCTGTAAGTGCAGGATTGAACTAATACAATTGAAATGAGTACCGGGATGCTATGCCTGGACAAGCCTAAATGTTTTAGTTATTTCAGCCCAAAAAGGCCAAAACATAGAGGCACAGGAATGAAATCTATAAATCACAACTAGCATGGTTAATGTAAACATGTTCACAAAATCCTGGAAAATAATAGAACAAGAGGGAATCTTTTAGACGTTGAGTAAGATGAATCCAGGCTCCATAAAAAAGTCATCTGTGTATCACTTCAGGTATTACTAATGCAAATGTAAGAACAATATTTCTAACTGGAGCTCTGGGTGGTTCTTTAATTCAAGGTTAACCTTACTCAAAGTTAGGTAGGTTAGTAAATGCTGAAGTTGGGATTTAAAACTAGTTTTGTCTGATTCCACAGTCCATCTTAACTAGTTGCCATATTGTCTTTAAATGCCTGCTTTTAGTGATCTTAGTCTTCTAGGAGAGAATGATAATGCAAAATGCCATTTTCAGAGTAGTGATGACTGCAGCAAGATGAGCAGGCATTGAGTTACTATGGGGGCATATGGAAAATCACTAACTCCAACTTTGAGGGTCAGAGGAGGCAAGCTCTAAGCCAAGTCCTGGGGATGTGCAAATATTAACCTGGTAAAGAATGGAAGGAAGGACAATCTGGGAAGAGGAAACAGTATGTGCAAAGATCCAGAGGCAAGTCCAGGAAGCCATGATCATTAGTAACCGCCCACCCACCATGGGGCATAAGCTGCAAAATGCTTCCAAATGACCTCACCCTGCTGTGATACAGCATGAGGGTGCATGAGGACTCTGGTCATGCTTGTGAAATCTGATACTAGTTTGGTGGGAAACACTATGCCCTACACAGAAGCACTGCACAGAATTCTGGAGTCCTGGTCACCCCAGGGCGGAGCTGCCTGGGAGGGGAGCATGCTGACAAATGGCCAGGGCAGGCTCAGCTGTGGTCATTCTTTCGTCTGTGTCTGCCTGACAGGTGGTGATTGGCTGCTCCTTCTTTGTCCAGATGCTGCTGGAATTCTCAGACTTTGGTTCCACATCAAAGCATATACTTGAATGAAGGGAAATAGGTTGACTAACCCAAAAGAGCCAATTCTAATCTGGCCAAAAGATGCAAAACCCAGAGAGGAGAAGGCAAAGCCATTGGATTTGAGATACAACCATGAAGGAAACAAAGTCAAGTTTTTACATTTGACCATAGTAACTATCTTGGTAGCATCTTCCCTGGGGCCATTATTTCAGGATCTCCATTGGTTATAAAGTGGTGGGAACTCCATGTCATTGATTGCTGTAGCTTCATGCATTCATGACTCTGTCTTATGGGGGGGAAATGAAAAGGCTTCAGAAACAGAGACCTGGATTCAAGCCTTGGCCCTAGGACTTACTAGCTGTGTGGCCTTGGGCAGTTGCTTATCCTTATCCTTAGAATAGTGATAATAATGCAGACTTTGAATGACAGCTGTGGGGATTAAAGATATAATGTATGTAAAGCACCTAGTCTGCCCTTCAGTAGGCATTCAACAAATGGTAATTATTATGATGATGGTATTGACATTTAAAGGAGAGCTTTTCAGTGATTTAACTCAAATTTTGACTACTGGTGGGAGTTTGGGGCTGCTGGAGATAGATTTGTGTGTGTATGTGTGTGTGTGTGTGAGTATTGATTATTTTCTGAATCAAACAATTGTTTAAAATCACTAAGGATTCCTATAGTTAAATACTGTATTTCTGAGATAAAAAGTTTGCACCCATTATCTGATCAGTACCAGTAAATTTATGGGAACAAGAGAAAAAAATGTTGAAGTTGGAACTCCCAGGAAAAATCCAGTTCATTATTCTTTCAGGAAAAGAGACTCTGGTAACTAGTGATTTTTCATAATACCTTGAAGCTTTATTGCTCCTGATTAACAAGTACTCTAGTACTCTGGTGTAAAAACCCAAGCTCACTAATTGGTAAGAAAGAGGGCATATTTTCACTCTCCTTCTAAAATTGAATAGACTAGATATTCACGTTTGATTTGTTCAGTTATGCGTCAGCGCTGAAGCAGAGGTTTCCAGAGAGGCACAGTTGTGGAAAGACCTCTGGGCTAAGAATCAGAAGGCTTGAGTTTTCATTCTGACTCTGTATCAGCTAGTTATAAGGACTTGAGCACACACAAAAAGTAAAACAGAAAGTTATCACCATCTTATTGGAATGGAGCAGGGAATCAGAAGGGGAGAAATGAAGTGTAATGAACTTTATTCTCCCAGCATCTGCATTCATTTGTGGCTACAAGGTTAGGTAGCTCTGAAAGCTTAATTAAATATTTTAGGTTTATCCATAAAACTTAGTAATTATTTGGCACTCCCTTTACTGTGTCTTTAAAAAAAAAAGCTACAGTTTTGGTTCTTAAATATTAAATGTAATACTCATGAAACTGTTCCCTTTTGATAAACACATTTTAGGTTATAGCAAATATTATTGGGGGGTGGTGCTATCTTAGCATTCTAAATTTAGGACCTTAGTACATCCCCAGATTTATTTAACAGCTGCCAACAAGGGTCTTAAAGTAATCTTGTTCGATTATGGAATTCTGAAAACAGAAGCATACTTTACACAAAAATAAATTGTCTAAGGGTCATATAAGTATTTCATTAGTTAAATGAGTTTAAGGGCTTCATTTGAGGAAACATAAATCACTTATCTTGTTTTAAACCATCCATGTTTTCCCAAATGGTGTTTACTAAGTCTGAAAAGCATTTATTTAAAGTAAGTAGAGTAACTTGTTCATTGATTAAACTATCTGTTTAGGTAGATCATGGCATTGCAATTTAGCATGTAGAGTTGAAGAGAGCATCAATTAAAGATGTAGCTAGGCTGAATCAGCTGCTCATCAGAGGAGACAGGATTAAGGATCGGTTAAAAAAATGTAAACCCCCAAGTATGCAAAACCTAAATGCAATAATATAATGAAAGCACAAAATCAAACCAATTGAAATAAAAAAAATGAAGCACTTACCTAGTTTCATCACCTGAAAAGCGTGGCAAATTGTAGGAATTCAAATTGCAAAGTACTCAGCAATACTTCTGTGTTGTTCTATACAAAGCCCACAGAATCCTGCAATATCTTGCAAAGTGCTTCACAGGTATCCAATACTTTTGAACTGATGTCATTCTGCCTTCCTCAGTGGGTCCAAATCATGTGGCCACTGGTCTTCAAGTGATGAAAAGATAAGCCCTGGAGAAATGGAGGATTGGTTTTCAGTTTTGAGGATGGGCTAGATATAAAAAATCTACTACTCAGAGGTACCCTGGATACAAAACAAAACAAAACACAAAAACAATTTTTTAAAATGCCCTTTTGATTATTTTTTAAAAAGCATTTGCTTCCAAAAAGGACAGAATCCCTCAACCTCCCAACCCATATTTTAATAACCCAACAATGGAAGAGAAATATTTGACAGAGGGTATATTAGATGTTGATGATCTCCAACTGCTTCCAAGTCTGCATAAATAAAACTCCCATAAATCCCTACACAATGAACTTACTGAATGGGGCTCTATTTATCTGCCGCTGAAGGATAAAGGGCCAAGCCAATCCTATTGACAGTTAAGTCTGTAGCTTCCAACATATCACTGAGGTCACTAACCCACTACTATAGGACAGGCTGCCATAAACAACTGATGTGCTCAACAAAAATTAGGGATCAAATCAATTCATTGCTGAAACCCAGTTTAAGGAGTGCTCAGTTAGCACAGTTTTGGTTGATCAAATTCAGAGATGGGATTCGATTCATATTTCAGTAATGAAGATCAGGGCTGGGAACTGATATATTGAAAGGTGTATTTTTCCATTTCTTCTCCACATAAAATATTCATGGATGCCATGTCCTACAGTGTACTCTGACAGTGTAACAGCTGCCAAAAACCTGGTACCTGAGGCCACTTTTACATCAATAAATTATCGAAGGTTACATCTGTAGCAAGATAGCTTTATTTGGCCACGCAAATAATACCAAGGTACGGAACACAGTTATCCCAGCTTTTGTTCCCTTGAGGGTGGACTATTGTTACATTCATGCTGCAAAGCATGCTGGGAAGCTCTGACTAAGATGTAAGGAGAAAAAATACTTGCCTCTGTGCTCTATTAGAGGCAATATGACGCCTCTGACGTTTCAGAAAGGTCACAATTTGGAGTTAAACATAAGGAGCTGTGTGAAAGTGACCAAATTATTTCACCTTTGTGAAACACAACTTGTCCATTGTTAAAATAGGAATGCAGTCAATGTTATTTAGTAGGGTACTATCTACCAAGAATGTATCATATAGTACTGAAACACCAAAGTGCTTCTCTCCCTTTAGAAAAATTGACTGAATGTAGAAATTCAATTTTCTGGAGTTCTGAAGAAGTTGTTCTCACAAATGAAAGATTCATTCCTTTGCCACTCATCTCTTTCTCCTATTATGTCTTAAAACTCTGGATAGCTACTTCCTCCTGACTATAGGAATGTCCTGAATACATGGGGGCACTTTCTCAATAAAACCACCAATCTAGAAGTGAAATTGCTGGGTCTCGTGATAGATCTATTTTTAATTTTTTGAGGAATTGCTATACTGTTTTTCCATAGTGACTGCACCATTTGGCTTATATGTAGAGTCTAAAAACACAAAACAAATGAACAAACAAGACAAAACAAAAGCACTCATAGAAACAGAGACCAAAGGGATGGTTGCCAGAGAGTAGGGGGAGTGGATGGATGAAAACGTGAAGGGGAATATAATTAGTGATATTGCGGTAAGTTCGCACAGTGATAGATAATTGGTAGAATTAGTGGAGTGATCACATTGTAATGTATAAAAATGTCAAATCACCTAAAATTAATATATCTAATATAATATTATATGTCAACTATTAAAAGATTTTAAATAAAAAATAAAATTAATCATAGACATGAAAAAGTATAAAACCCATCAATGACCTAGTCCAGTGGTCGGCAAACTCATTAGTCAACAGAGCCAAATATCAACAGTACAATGATTGAAATTTCTTTTGAGAGCCAAATTTTTTAAACTTAAACTATATAGGTAGGTACATTGTTATTAACTTAATTAGGGTACTCCTAAGGCTTAGGAAGAGCCACACTCAAGGGGCCAAAGAGCCGCATGTGGCTCGTGAGCCACAGTTTGCCAACCACGGACCTAGTCCAATATTGGTATTAAAGACTTTGTATTTTGAAAGCACTTTTTAAACCATGACTAAGCTCTCCCCCCCCCCCATTAAAAAAGTATATGGGTGACAGCTCACTAAAGGCTACAGAAGCATCTTGTATACAACATGCAATTCATGCCTGGCTTTGAGGTCAGGATCTATTGAATAGTCATCCTGCTGACTCCTGCTCAGGTTAGGTGCCCCCAGCATGCCAGCCTACAGGAACTTTAGAAACAAGGTCCCAGCCGGCCAGCGTGGCTCAGTAGTTAGCATCAACTTATGAACCAGGAAGTCATGGTTGGATTCCCAGTCAGGGCACATACCCAGGTTTCGGGCTCAATCCTCAGTGGGGGCCATGCAGGAGGCAGCCGATAGATGATTCTCTCTCATCACTGATCTGTCTATCTCTCTCTCCCTGTCCCTTCCTCTCTGAAATCAATAAAAATATATTTAAACCAACCAACAAACAAAACTACCCTCTCAAGTATTCAAGAGAGGAAGCACACCAAATGAACCTGCCAGGCTCACCCAGCCCGGCCCTGCACCAGCAACAGGAAGCACAGATTTCCCCCCCTGACATTTCACAGGAGGCCCCACTGCAGGAATATAGGTTCCTGCATAGTGTACAGTGATGCCCGACCACCACAACATGACCCCATCTGAGTCTGGATTACAGAGTCCCACTGGCTCTTTTCCCTGTGGAGCAGAGGTGGTGCCATTCAGGGGCAAGGTCTACAGTGAGTCAGAAAGGATTTAATCCCTGAGGAATCAGAGTGAAAGTACACAAAAGCCATCATTTTTTTTTAGGAGCCGAGGGTTTTGTTTGTCTAGAAGATAGCATCTTGGAAAGCTCTTGGCCTCATGCCCATCATGCCAGAGGGTGCACAGTGACTTCTGTCCTTCAAGAAGGAGGCCAAGTTCTGACTCACTGGATTTTCTGAGTTCAACACCATGGTCTCCAACATGCCTCCCACTCAGTGACCACCTCAGGAGTTTGGAAAACACATCTCAAGGCAGCAGGGCCTCGGGCTAACAAAGGCAGCCTCCACAGTAGCACATCTCCTTTTTCACTGCCAGCTTGTCCAGTGTTTGACTTAAGTGGAAATGGCTGTTCATTGGCTAGGTTCATTAGTGAAAAATGTTTCAACGGTTCCATTTAACAACCTGGAATGTCCTTTGGAGAAGGCCAAATTAATGTGATTTTTACCTTAAGAAGCTTAGAAACATAGCTGCCGCTAACTCAATAATTACATTGTACTGCCAGCAACAATTCAATATTTTTTTTTCTCGCCTGAGGGTTACAACACATTTGCACCATGGGGAAGCTTTTTCTCTTTACATCTCAAAACTGTACCACAAACTCTTCCTTTATTCACAACAGCGAGATCTCCAGCTGAGATAGGCACTTTTGTATTGCTCTAGATGACAGTTTTCTGTGTTCTTTCCAAGCACAGGGGGTTTAATAAACATATCTGGCAGGCCTTCCATAGCTGGAGGGCCCAGGATGACACTGTGTGCAAACAATATGCTCGCACTGGAGGGAAACAAGTTTATTCAATTATTCAATTAATAGATTACAGTCAAGATACTTGTTATCCTACAATGAAAAATGGGGCAAGAACTCCAAGAATTAGGGTAGGTCCCAGGATTAGTAACAGCAGGCATATGGCATATACAGCTCATGAAGATCTGGCCAAATGCATGAAAACATAACCACCAACCATCCAAACAAACACACACACAACTATTCAAACACACACGCATATACACATACACACAGACGCACACACACACTTGTGACTATACCCTAACAAAGGAGGACTCAAACTCTCATACCCAAATACTATATTATTAGGATATTAGAATATTAGAAACTCATGAAATACTTTAATATATTTTAGTTCTGAGTTTGGGGTTTGGGTGGGAGGAGAAGGTTGTCAGAAGGAGCAGTTCTGTGACCAGCTCTATGTTCTTTTCTCAGAGAATTCTGTGAGAATTCTAGAAAGATATTCATAGAGTTTCCCCTGTGAAAACTGGAAGAATTTATGCAGGATTTTTGACTGGCTCTGTCTGCTCCAGAGCAAGACCTTTCCTCAATGCAGAGCATCTCAGAATATTCTCATGCCAGAACTTGTCACTCAGAAGCAATCCCCGGTTTCAGAGTGAAGTTTATCTAGTTTGTGTAGATATGTTCAAATATCCTTAACAAGAAGCGAACCACTACACTTAAGCATGTGGTTTAGGGGCAGAGAAGGCATTTTTCCTTCTGTGAGGTATTGTTGGTATGTTATGTTGATACAATCACTTAGATGACAATGGAAGAAATAAAGCTGGAAAGTCACCTTGGGGGAAAACTAGGAAGGATATGGGTGCTTGGTGAGGAAATTCGGAGTTATGCAGAGTGGGGAGCCATTGAAGGGTTTTGTGCTGAAGAGCCATTTTCCTTGTCCTAGTCCAGCTGTACTGTTTTAAAGTCCTGGCTTTAGATGTATTCTCTATGAAATGGCAATGTGGTTAGCATTCCAGGAAGCACAGGAGTAGCTGTTTGCAGCACAGATCAGTAGGGGAGCAATTCTTTAAGTGTTCCAGTGTAGAGCTATTCCTTTGAAAGTCTTCTCATCTGTGAGGATATATACCCTCAGTTATGCTTTACATTAGAGCTCACGGTAACTGTAAGGGTAATTTGACTCTATTCTGGAACTGAGGAAGCCATCTCTACTTTACTAAGTGGAAAATAAAGCCAAAGAAAATGTTGGAAAGATTTGCAAAAGCAACTAAGGATCACTAAGACAGAAAATACATTTCCAAATAGTGAAATCTTTCGATTCTCTAAGGATAGATTGGGGAAAGCCCCTGGGCATCTTTAGTTTTTTCCTCTGTGAGGTTTAGCCAGGTGGGAGGGTAGACATACAATTCTTCCAGCAAGCAAGTGGGTATAGGAAATTAAGCAGATGGCTTATTTTTGTTGCTAAGGAAGTTAGCCAAGGCAAGAGCCTGAAGTTGAAAATTAACACCCGCCCCCATTCTCAAGGGCAGAATTGTTCCTAAGTTCATGGTTGTGTCCCAACAAATGAATCAAGATGGCTTATTATCTGTCTGTCAGTTGTGACCTTACCCTGGCTCTCTCAGCAGGAGTCACTAATGTTCTCTACAGCAGGCTCTGCCAGTCTTCATCCCACCCCCTGACCAGTCCCTGGGCCAAAAGAGAATAAGGCAAGCCTGGCCTGTCCAGAAGGCTGGCTCTAATTAGAGGATGAGGGCACCCTGGCCATGGCTGGAAGCAAATGCAGCAGACACCTTTTCCAAGAGTGACAGACAATGCTTTAAACTAAGTACATGTATCCAAGGTCAAGGTTCATGTTTAGATGTGCCTATGTGGGAAGGGGCTAAGCCTTAACAGGCAGTTCAAATAACTTATCCAATGATGAAGGAGAACTAGATATGCAGAGTTGGAGCTATCAAGCATGTAGAGACTGGAAGAACAAACGTGTAAGTAAGAGAGAAGTCTGTACATTCCTGAGTCCAAGGCTATTGCCTATTACCTCCACTTGGACTTCAAACCAAGGTGACCAGCTGGTGGGACCTGATTTTAGTCTTGTTACCTTGGATCTGCTCTCTGGTTTGTCTATCAAGAGCCTCGGCACACATCTGGCCTCTGAATTGTAGCCTTTTCTGGTCTTCACTACCTTGGCCATGCCTTCTGCTTCTATTCTCTTGGAAATGAGACTCAATCCTGGGTCTCAGAGCCCTTGGTTGGAGCCCAGATGATTCCCTTCCTAAGTCTTCCAGGGGTTGATCCCCAGGGACCTTGTTGCTTGGGTCTTTTCTTCATGCCATATGTTTAAGTGGGCTGATGTTCTGAAAGAGTGCTGTCAACCAAATGACTTTGAATGAGAACTGTCCTTAAGACTCTCACTTCTGATTTTCACCCACCAGATTATATCTGCTAGAGTACTATCCCTTGATCAAATGGTGACTCGGTGTATATTTTGTATTAGACAAACTGAGGTCCCTCAAAGATCCAGTTGTATAGTAACTATACTATAGTTCATTAGCTTTCCCAGCTTCCTTCCATTGCTGCTAGCTTCCTCCTTCTCTCTTCTGTAGAGGGTATTTGAAGTCCCAGCCTGTCTTATGCTTTAAATTGCCCTAGTTAAGACAGTGTTTTCTGTATGCCTCTGGCTTTCTCAGTATGAAAAACAGAGTTAACTTACTTCCCACCACAGAGAATCTTTAGAGTCATCCCACAGAGGGAATAGATCATAAATTATAGAATATATAAGAAAAGTGCTTTGTAGATTGAAAAAGTCTATATAACTGTTAATATTATTAACAGTGGGGTGGGAGGGGGGGGGACTAATATACATGAAAGAAGCACACCATATCCATGATCTCATTTAGCTTAATTCTCCCAAGAACACTAGAAAGTAGTTACTATTATTCCTATTTACAGACAAAGCCATTAAGGCTTAGGAAGGTTAAGTAACTTACCCAAGTTACTGAATGGCAGATCTGGGATTTACAGCCCAGTTCTGTCTATTTGTAAAATCTGTGACTTTTCTTCATGCAAGACTGCCTCTACATAGCTACCAGCTACCAGTACAGAGTTAAAAACAGACAATGTATGGATCAAAGAGTATAATAAGATAATTATGTGGTAATGACAAATTATAAATGCAGTTTGGGAAAAGCAAAGCTCAAGATGATTATCTTCGTGGGTTTCTTAGAGGAGGTGGGACTTAAGAAGATGAGCTTTGAAAACTGGCAGAATTTAGATAAGAGGGGGGTGTTTCTGGGAAGAGGATCAGCAGGGGTGAGCCCAATGGGTGAAATTGGTGCTGAGAAGGCCTGTGACATCTGTCTGGGTAAATAGGATAGAACAGACAAGCAGAGGAACATCAAAAACCAGACAAAAGAGTTAGATATCATGGGGTAGGAAACAGGGAGCCAGAATCACATGGAGACTCTAACTCAAAGCAGCCTCGGTTATTATGATGTTTCTTTTTACTCACAGCCAAGAGAGAAGGCTGCAGCCAGCTCATCTCAAAACTTTCTCCTACCACATTCATTCTGGTGAATCACTCATGAAATTACGGTATGAGCTGTGTGCATGATGATGAGGGTGTGAAAGGGATAATGTTACAAATCCAATATTCCACACACCAAGGCGCTGAAATTGGTGGTCATTTTCCAAACCAGACTTGGAGTTGAATTCTGCTCACTCATTTTTACCCACAACTATGAATTTCTCCTTGACAAACACAGACCTCTACTTCTTTATCTGTCCTCACCTCTTTTTTCCTGTCAAACAGATATGTGATGGTAAAAAACAACTGCAGTGTGGTGGAGGCTGGAGAAAGATGATGGAACAATGGAATAGTCTCAAAAGAAGCACTGGTGGGGGTGGCCTTTCTACCTTGGTAGCAGCAATTCACTTGTGAATTTTAGTTAGAATTTTATGAAATCAGCAATCCTACTATGGGCAAAATAGGATATCTTTATTTCTAGCATTTAGTGGCTAGAAACCAGGGGAGGAAGGGGAAATGAGCTTGTTTTTAAAGCTTTCTCTAGTATATAACACTTGATCTTGAACCCGCCCTGCATTAGTCTGCATTAGTGTTCCCATTACAAAACACTGCAGTCAGGGTTGCTTAAACAACAGAAACTTATTTTCTTGCCCTGGCAGGTGGGGCTCAGGTGGGCATCACCCTGTGCACCGAAAGGTTGTCAGTTTGATTCCTGTTGGGGCACATGCTGGGATGTGGGCTCAATCCCTGCCCAGTGCGGGGCTGTGCAGGAGGCAACCAATCCATGTTTCACTTTCACAATGATGTTTCTCTCTCTCCCCCTCTCATTTCCTTTCTCTTTAAAAATCATTAAAAAAATTTTTTTTAAAGAAACTTATTTTCTCACAGTTCTGGAAGCTGGAAGTCCAAGATCAAGGTATTGTCAGTTTTCATTTGCCCTGAGGCCTCTCTCCTTGGTTTGCACATGGCTGTCTTTTTGCTGTGTCCCCTCATGGCCTTTCCTCTGTGTATGTGAACTTCTGATATATCTTTCTCACCTTATAAGGACAATCTTAATAACCTCCTTAGAGGCTCTGTCTCCAAATATAGTCATATTAGGGTTTAGGGCTTCAATGTATACATTGGGGGGTAGGGGACACAATTTAGTCCATAATAAGCCTTAATACATGAAAATATGGAAATGCTACATATATGCATGTAATTACTAATTATTTTCTCACATTGTTTAACATTTGTGCTAATTTATCTCAAGTGGGTTTCCTCTAATTCACTTTGCATAAGTGGAATGTGGAACGAGGGAAGAAAAGTGTGCCAAAAGCAAAGAGCACTGAGGATATATGAAGACGGTTCTAGTTCTGCCATTAACTTCCTGTGTGGCCTTGGGTGAATCACTTTACTTATCTACAAGTTACTATTCTTATCTCTTAAAGGAGAGGCTTTTAAAAATAATAATCTCTAGTGCCATTTCTAACTATGATGCCTATGATTTTGTGATTTGGCTTTATAATTGAATCACTCAAAAACTGTTCATTCAGAGATGACGAAAGCTATAAGCCCTGGCTACATGCTGAAATTCTTTGACCAGAGCATAAATATTTGCAGTTGCCCAATGGCAATGTCTCTTCACTATAAGGTGGAGGTGAGGACTGAGAGGTATCAGGTTCACCTGGTTACCACAACAACCTGGGCCACTGAAGTTGTGTGTGTGGTACCTGGTTAGTCAGTGTTGAAATCACAGGGAAGTGTTCCCAATCTCCACTTCATTGGATGATATGTGTGCACAACCTACACAACACACTCTTTGGCAAAAGCCCATTTTGCAGTCACTTTGGATCTCTGTCTATATAATTTCTTTTATTGTGAATTTATCTGGCTTCTGCCTTTTGGAAGGCATATTCCTAATAATTAGTATATACCAACTCTATTTAATCAGACTGTTCATTTATAAAGATTTCTGTTCTGCATGTGGTATTCACAGGTATCACAGGTAATTGGTGATGAATGTATGTTAACAAAAATGTCACAGTTATAATATAATGAAAGAAAATGACAAAAACACTCCAGCGATAGAAGGATAGATATGTAATCAACCTACAGTTGGGACAAAAACATAATTTTTGGTACTCTTCTAAGACAAGGAAAGAGAAGAATGTACATAATGAGAGAAAATATATATTTTCCAAATAAAATTAAAACCTATTCTGTTTAGTTTAAAATATGTTGAGCTTAACATTTTCATTGAAATATGTTACTGCTACATATTATTTATCAAATTAACATGGTTAATTTTATACTTGCCCTCATAATATGTTTATAATCCTATCTAATAATAGACAAACATGGTAATTGACCATACCTTCACTGTATCTCCCATTGGCTAATCAGCATGATATGCAAATTAACCGCCAACAAAGATGGCGGCTAATTT
>NW_005354464.1:1925371-1929211 GCF_000412655.1 Myotis brandtii | reverse complement strand
CGGACATCCCCTGAGGGCTCCCTGGCTGCCAGACCCCCCCCCCCCCGTTCACAAATTTTTGTGCACTGGGCCTCTAGTATAATATATTCACCCATAGCCAGCTGGTACTGCTCCATGACAGGGTGACAGGGAAATGCAAACACTGTAATATAATATATACAATATATATAATATTATATCATATCATATCATATCATATCATAACATTGTACTTGCCTTCATATGAACATTATAGAAACCAGCATTATATGTGAATAGAGTCAAAAAATCTTAATTTTTAATTATTGTAACTTAAAGCTTAAAGTGTACATTTTCTATAATATTTAATATCTATTTATGAAACCACAAGTAAAAATAAATCCTCCAAATTAGCTCCAAACCTGATATGCATTCTAGTACAATTCCCTTCCATATTTCAACCTGTTTTTTATTTGTCCACTCATCTAATAGAAGCAATATGCCAGGCATCCTGGCACTACTCTGATACCTTGATATACCATCCTTGATATTCATAGGACCTAAAGTCTAACAAATAAGTAAACAAATTCATAGAAATAAGTGGTGAGTACATTGAGAAAAATAAAATAGGACAATGTGATAGACCAATGGTTCTCAAAGTGTAGTCCTTGGAGTGTCTCCTGAGAACTTGTTAGAAATGCAAATTATCGGGCCCTACTAAATTGCTGACTCAGCAATCTGTGTTTTAACAAGTTCTCCAAGGGGTTTGATGTGTAGCAAAGTTTAAGAACACCTGTGATAAATGGATTTGTGGTAGGACAAGAGAACTTGTAGACTGAGAATTCAGGAAAGGAGTCTCTGAGCATGTTTTGGCTGGTGTCTGAATATTGAGAAGGGACCAGCCATGTAAGCAATTTAGGGAGGCATTTTCCATGCAGGGGAAACAGCACAACAAAGACCTTGAGGCAGAAAAGCTTGGTGAATGTGAGACACAGAAAGAAGGCCAATGCTGCTGGAGCATCATGAAAAAGGGGGAGAGCAACATAAGATCATATTGAAGAGGCAGGCAGATGGTGTGTAAGTGTCTGGAAGAAAAAGCAAGAATCCCAAGGAGCCAGCACATAGCAATGAAGAACAAATCATCAATGAAACCCTCTTTACTTAAAAAAAGATGAGGATGCTTCTAAATAGGAGCCTTTATTTCTCTCTTCATCTATCTACCTGCTTTTATATATTAGTATAATAAAAACCAAATTTACATAAATGTGTGAATTTGTTTTAATTTGTTTCACTTGTAAAGTAGCAACAGAACTATGAACTCCTAGGTGGGAGAGGGTATTTAGGATTGTCCATAGTAAGTTTACATCATAAATTTACATCATATATAATATATGGTAATAGCAAATTTGTGATTAATATTTCAACAATGTTGGTATCAGCTGAAGGTTTGTTGCCCTTGAGAAATTCATGATCTGATGGGACTAAAGTTTAGCAGAGTGCCTTACCATCTTTGAGAAGCACAATTTCAATGAAATAGTTGGATCAAGTTCTCAGTTCTTCCTAGAGAAGCAGCTGTGCGTACTGATCTGAAGTACACTGATTAGTAGATTGAGAAAATAATGTAATATGCCAGGGAGACTGTTGTGACCCCTGTGATGCTAGAATGCAGACATCTGTGTAGTTCCATGCCCTGCTCCACCACCACAACTTGAGTGTGGACAGAACCTGTGACTTGCTTCTGGCTAATAGAATATGGCAGAGGTGACAGGATGCATGTGATTACATGTACGTGCCTCTCTCTTACTAGTTTTGAAGAAGTAAGCTTCCATGGTGTGAGCTTCTATAAGGAGAGATCCATGCAGCAAGTCACTGAGAATAGCCTTGGGCAAACAGCCAGAAAGAAACTGAGATCCTCAGTTCAGCAACCTGCCAGGAACTGAATGCTGGAATGACCATGTAAGCTTGGAGGCAGTCAAGCCCAGATGAGACTGCAGCCCCAGCAGGCACCTTGATTGCAGCCTGTGATACCTTGGAGCAAAGGATCTAAGCTAAACCATGCCTGGTCTCCTGACTCACAGAAACCATGTGACAGTAAATATGTGGTTTTAAGCACTGAGTTTATGGTAACATTGTTGTGCAGTGATAAATAATATAAGTAATCCATAATTGCTTACGTTAATTGAGTGTTTTCCCTGTGCCAAGTACAATTAACTCAGTATTATTATTATTATATTATTATTATTTTGCAGATGAGAAATCTGAGGCACAAAACAGTTAAGTTACTTGCCCAAGGTTATACACATAGTAAGTGAAGATACTTGGATCAAAATCTAGTCTATACTCTTAACCACTACACTACAGTATCTCTCACTTTGCCTAGTTATTATACCAATATCAACATTTAGAAGGTTGGCATTGGTGATATCAATGGACACACATCGTAGCATGAAACCATACATGATAATCAGTGGGAATTTCCCTGGAATCATTTGTTGTTGCCCAATTTTTCTCTTGATTATTCAAATACTGAGTTCAAAAATGTTATTAAGTAGAAAGGTGTCCATTGAGAGTATTAGATAAAAATTCAAAATGATCATGGTTTAGAAAAAAAGTGAATAAGAAACAAAAATATATCATTTATTAATATACCTTATTTATTTATTAATTACTAGGGGCCCAGTGCATGAATTCGTGCACCTTGAAAGGAACTGTGGGCCGCGAAGCTGTGGTGGGCACAGCGACAGGTCTCGGCCCATCCTCCAAGCCCCCGCCTGGCCCCTCCTGCTGCAGCCCCCAGCCCCCTGTCTGCCAGCAGCCCTGCTCCCACTGCTGCCACTCCCACACACTGATGGCGCCGGCCCTGCTCGCACCCACTGATGGCACGGAGCGATTGGGGCCAGCAGCGCATGTGAACTGGGCAGGTGCTGTCAGCAGGTGTGAGCGGTGGCTGCTGCCCCAATCACCCCTCAGGAGCAGGGGGAGGCGGAGAAGCCCTCAGGGGCAATCGGGACCGGCAGCCACTGCTCGCACCTGCTGATGGCACCGAGCAATCAGGACCAGCGCTGAGTGCCAGCAGCAGGTGCAAGAGGTGGCTATCAACCCCGATCACCCCTCAGGAGCAGGGGGGGAAGCCTTGAGAAGCGATTAGGGTTGGCAGCCACCACTCACACCTACTGACAGTGCTGTGATCAGGGCTGGTGCCAGGTGCCAGCAGTGGGTGCAAGCAGTGGCTCTGGTACCCGCAACAGGTGTGAGCACCAGGTGGGACCACAGCGCATGGGAGCAAAGAATTTTCAGTAACCACCAGAGACTTGCCCTGATGACAGCGACCAGTGCCCTACCTTGGTGTGGCGCTCCTGCTCACCTGCTCCACTATTCCACCGCAGCCAACGCCCGCCATGTTCTGCACTCCACCACCTACTGCTGACACCCACCATGTTACACACGCATTCCCTGGTGGTGAGCCCACATCATAGCAACCGGTTGTTCGGTTGTTTGGTTGTTCCACCATTTGGTCTATTTGCATATTAGGGTTTTATATATATAGACTAGTATCCCAGTCCACGAAATTTGTGCACTGGAGTGGGGGGGGGGAGAAGGGGCCCCTCAGTCTGGCCTTCACCCTCTCCAATCTGAGACCCCTCAGGGAATGTCCAACTACCTGTTTGTGCCCAGACTTTTAACAGATAACAGCTCAATTGTTGTTCCTTTCTTATGCTTAAAACCATTGGAATTAGTAGGTACTCAAAGTGTGTATACATTTTGGGGGGACACCCTGTATATCTCTAGTCAGTGGTGAAAGAAACCAACAGCAGATTTGGAACCCCCAGACAGGTAACTTTGCTCATTCCCCACATGTCTCCCCACTTCACTTTCCACCTT
>NW_005354464.1:1901507-1924318 GCF_000412655.1 Myotis brandtii | reverse complement strand
CGGCTCTGCTGATCCCGCCCGGCAGGGTCACAGATCCGGGTCCTGGACTGCGGACAGCCTCCCGCGGTGCCCCCTGTCCAGCAGGGTCACAGGTCCGGGTCCCAGACCACGGACAGCCTTGCCTGCTGTCGCCTGCCTTCAGTATGCAAATTAGCCGCCATCTTGTTGCTTCAGGGTGGGGGTCCCCACTGGGGTGCCTGGCCAGTCTGGGTGAGGGGCTGAGGGCTGTTTTCAGGCTGGCGGGCGATTGAAGCTCCAAGCCTCTCCTTTTTTTCTTTTTTTTTATTCTGGCATTTATTTACCTTCTATGGCTGTCGCTGGAGCTGAGAGCCGGCTTTCTCTCTGAGGCTCGGCTGCTGAAAGCAGGTTTCTGGCCTTTGTTTACCTTCTTTATTGGAAACTTTGTTGCGACTCCAGCTCTGAGATCCCGGCTGACTGAAAACAGGTTACTGGGGTTTTGTTTAGCTTCTGTATTTGTTACAATGTTTCAAACTGCAAGGCCAGAGGCCGGCAGCCCAGGCGGGGAACGTTGGAGTCCTCAGTCACTGAAGCAAGCAAGCCTCCTGTTAGCTTTAAGCTGCCTGGCTGCCGGCCGCCATCTTGGCTGGCAGTTAATTTGCATATCACCCTGATTAGCCAATGGGAAGGGTAGTGGAGTGACACCAATTTGCATGTTTCTCTTTTATTAGATAGGATAGCAACTTACATTTGTGCATGTCTAATCTTTGTAATATTCTCTAAGTATTCTATCATAGTCTATCATAATAATCTTTTGAGAAAGGGAGAGTGGATATTGCTCTCATCTGTGAGATGCTAAAGCCAAATAGCAATGTGGACCTGTGAAAGTACTAATTCTGTAATCCTACAATCCTAAATATTAAAGAGGTTTAAGAAGTCATATGACCAAATAACTCTTAACTAAAATTATACTTCAGAGGAGTAAATTGTTCTATATTCTCCACCTCTCAAGTCAGTGAGAGAAGAGTGAGTGGTTTTAGAGTAAGAGGTAGCAATCCATGGCAACAATGGCCACAGATCAAGAAGAGACCAGATTTAAAGCAATACACGATTTTTTTTCTTTCTTGTCTAAGCACCTGAAGTTGGAAATCAAAGATGTAGACTAACCATGCCTCATGGGTAATCACCTAGTCTCTTCAAACATCATATGATCTACTTCCTTACCTATTTTGTCTCCTATCACTTTCACCGTTACTCATTTAATTTTGGGCTCCCTGATCTTGCTGTCTTCAAAACATGAAAAGCTCTTCCTCCTATCAGGATCTTTGCACTGTCTGTTCTGCTCTCCTGGAAAGGTTCTTTCATGAGACCTTCTCATGGTTTTTGGTTGTCTGCTCAAATATCACCCCAAAGACACATTTCCTGACCATTCTACCAAAAAAAGACCACCTCCACATTCCATTATTTCCTTAATTTGCTTCATTTCCTTCAAAGCCCACATCACAACTGGAAATTATGTGTTTTGCCTGTTTTATTGGAATGTAAACTCCAAGTGTGGGGACCTTGCTTTCTTGTTTCCTGTTGGCATCTCAGTTCTTACAGCAATGTCTACAACATAAAAGATGCTCAATAAATATTTATGAATGAAGCCAGGGCAGAGTCTTGTGGCAAGTCACAGAGCATCTTCTCAGAGTGACATGGAATGATTGTGCAAGCAACTGGAAATCCATCTAAACAATAGTACTAATCAATTTTCCCATCAAATTTATAAGAAAATATCTCAAAGGACTTGTGGAGTCAAAATACTCCTCTTGCCTATGGTATTAGCTTCCTAATGCTGCTGTTACAAATGACCACAAATTCAGTGGCTTAAAACAACACAGATTTATTATTTTACAGTTCTGGAGATCAGAAGTCCAAAATGAATCTCACTGAGATAAAATCAAGGTGTCTGCAGGGCTGTGTTTCTTCTGGAGGCACCAGAGGATAATTGTTTTTCTTGCCTTTTCCAGGCTTTAAAGGCTGCTATGGCAGCTTCTATCTTCAAAAGCAGCGATGCTGGTAGAATCTTTCACACAGAGCATACTCTGACATTGACTCTTCTGCCTCCCTCTTCCACACTTAAGGAGACTTGTCATTACATTGGGCCCAGCCAGATTATACAGAGTAATCTCCCCATTCAAATTCAGCTGATTAGCCCTAGCCAGTTTGGCTCAGTGGATAGAGTGTCGGCCTGCAGATCAAAGGGTCCCGGGTTCAATTCCAATCAAGGGCACGTACTTGGTTGCAGGTTCTCCTTGGCCTGCACCCTAGTTGGGGCTCATGCAGGAGGCAACCAATCAATGTGTTTCTCTCAAATCAATTCAGTTGATTAGCCACTTTAATATTATCTATACAATTAATTTCTCTTTGCCATGTAACCTGACTTATTCCCAGGTTCAGGAATGAGAATGAGGCCATCTTTGAGGGCTACTGTCCTGCCTATATCTACCAATCCACTAATGGTGTGTGTGTGTATGTGTGTGTGTGTGTGTGTGTGTGTGTGTGTGTGTGTGTGTGTGTTTTAAATAACCAGAATTTGTTCTTAGAGAATCATTTTGACTCTCCATACCTGCTGCTTTCATCACAAACTTTCCAGTTTAAATATCTACTCTGTTTTTGCTAGAAAACACCACTATGTTTACCAGACTAATGCTTTATCCTTCTATCTCTTTAGAAAACTGGGTTAGTGTTTGTCCTTCAGTCTCTTCTCTTGTTCTCTTTGGTTTCTTAGGAGCAGCAAGACTGGGTCTTTGATTATGTCTTTAGGGTGTTTCAGTGTCCTGGGATGCAGTTTTTCTGAACATAGATGATTTTTCTCATTAAGGACACTTGATACTCTCTCCTTCCATCTCTCTTCGTTCTATTTCCTCTTTGCATTGCTTGCTGGCTTTCTCAGTTTGAAAATTATTTTTTCTTGTTAGAGCAGTCCACCAGCAAATAGAAGTGATTCCTGGAAATAAGGACAAAGATTCCCCAACTAAGAGACCTAACATTAATCAGAGCCAGACCTCCTGGCATTCTATATCTCCCCACAGTTTACAGGACATGTTTATCCATGCCATCCATTTTCATTTTCACAGCTCTCTTTCTCATTGTTCTTGCTGGAAAGCAACTTTATACTTCTTTAGCATTTGTTAACACCTTCAACTCATTCTAAGCTAGTCTCACTTGAATACAATCTGTTTAGAATATTTCTTTTGCATGTTTAATATTTGTGACTCTTAAGTCTTAAACCTGGGAGAGAGACTGTCTACTCCAAGTAACTCAAGAGCAGGGAATGGCCCATCGAAGGTAACATGGCTGAGAAGCCTATGGGTCTAGTCCTTTCACTCTCAGGGCTTCTCCATGGCACTGCCCAGCGAATCTCTTCCATCACTTTGTACCTTCCTTCTTCCATCTCTCTCTTGAGTGCTTTTAAATATAAGCTCATCAGAGAGCCCCCCTTAGCAGTCACAAAAGCTTCTTTAGATGTGCCTACCTTTATTCACATGGCGATTATTCATGAATATATGATCAGAATTACATTTTTCAGGCTCCCTTATCTCCTTTGAGCTACATTTCCTTTTAAAGTCTGCCCACCGAATGATGCTGTTTCTTGAGAATCATTCTTTGATTTGGGAAGAAATGCATTTTAAATGCCTAAAGAACATATTTGACTGGGCTCAGTCTTCCCTCCTACAACTATTTTTAACTCTAAAAATAGCTACTCATTTTCTCCCATAATCCCCAACACTTTCACAGGCATCATCTTGGTAATAATAAAAATTAAGTTCAGAGCAGCAGTATTTTCTACCTTCTGGAAGATCAAATTGGTGGTGAAGAACAGCAAGGTAAGCATTTATCTGATTTTCTGATTTTAGTAGAATAAAACTGCCTGCCAGTGATTCAATGGTACATGTTCCATTTGCTAGTTGGGTGACATCTCTGAACCTTGCTTACTTTGCCCATCTATCAGTTAGAGAAAATACATACCTTACCTATTTTTTTTAGAGTTTCTAGGGAGGATCAAAAGAGGGGAGTGTGAAGATATCTTGGGAAGTGAAAGCTAAATAGACAAAAGTTCTTAGCTGTTTTTCCCAAGGTTCAACATACATGAAAAAAAGAACTGCAGAAACAATAGAGCAGAACTGTCTGTCTGAGCAAAGGCAACAAAACTGAATCCAGGGGTCATAAAATACCTGACTTAATTCAGTAATGCAGGGTGATTGCTTGTAGGTATTCATACCCTAATCTGTTATGAGGCCTACAATTCAGAAATAAGCAGAATTTGGAGAAAGGGATACAAGTGTTATGAAGTGGAAGCTATACAGAAAAAATGAAACAGGCTTCAGCCATGAAAAGAAATGTTTAAGAGATGACCCATGCAATCAGCAAATGGTTAATGCTTACTATTTACTAAATGTATAGTGCTTGATGTGAGGTATAAAATGAAAAAGACATGGTCTCTGCTCTCAATGAGCTATTAATTGCATAAATAGTCATTTTTAAGTTCATAATATTTATTCAGAAAAAAGGCTTTACATTTTTACTAAAAGTCAGCCAACTTGTTAAACCTGAGGCAGTAAAAATAAAAACACGGTTTTTGTTCACCATACAATCTGATATATAGAAATATATTAAAAATTTGATATAATGTAAATATTTTATATCAGTCAGGATGAACTAGATTATGCTGCCATAACAAACCTACAATTTCTGTCATATAATGCAATAAATGTTTATTCTCCTATTCCCATCTATCTACTTCATGTGGGATTTCACTATCAAACCAGGTTTCAGGAGGGTGAATCTCATCTCCATGTTGGCTGGGACACAGCATGAACAGGACTAATATTACTATACTTATTATCCATGATAGAGGTGAGAAGAAATATACCTCAAGATTTCCAAGTCAGAGTTTCAGATTGGCCTCCTCTACCTACAAGAGGTTCATTGTTTGAAGGCCTCTTTCTGTCTTCTCAGACCTTTCCTTTGATCCTTCCACATATAGAACTGGGCTCTTAGAAGCCTAATGCATAGTAATCCCTCTGCCTAAAACATACTCCCTGCTGGCCTTCACACCACCAACAACCTAAATCTAGTTCTGGGCTTAGTTAGCAGGTATAAATTAGATACAAAGAAGCACTTTATAATAAATTGTAGTCTTAGAAAATCAGAAGAGTAGCATTTCTTTTATCTTAAAAGTTCTAATATGTGCTCACCTGAACAACATTCATCCAATATGTCCACATTGGGCTCCAGCTGGGTACCAAGCACTGTGCAATAGTGAGCAACATCAATCTGTTCTGTGCCCTCATGGGAGGGCAAATGTGGTCAAATAATTACACAATGGATACTCCAAACTGCAATAAGTTCTAGAAAAGAAAAAGAATAGTATGTTGTAAGTATATATATCAGAGGTTCTGGGAAGGCTTTCTTAGGCAAGTGGCATTTGAACTGAAACCCGAAGGATTAATTGTAGTTAACTGAGGCTAAGAGATGAACTGATCAGGTTAAGTCAGTGGTTTCAAGCCACATAATGGTTAGTTATGAGTTACATTTTAAGATAAACTAGTAATGTTTTAGAGTGGTTTACATTTTTTATATAGAATAAATTCCAGACTAGTGCTATAATTCATCATTCCCAATCACCTGTTATGCATTCCTCCTCATTCTGCTGGAAAGAATGGAATTGTGAGCCATATACTCTGTATATTCTGTGATTATACATGTCAGATATGATTATTAAGGTGGGTTTTTGTGCCTGTGAACATCATCTCTCACATGATGAAAGGTTGGGAACTAGTGGAGAAGATGACATATCACAGGAAATTCTAAGCCAATGTGGTTCTACCACATGTCAAAAGAAAGGCCATTTACAGTAGAGAATGTAAAATGTTACAAAATGTAATTTAATAATTCTTACTGGGGTGGAATAAATAGTAATAAAACAATGATCAGTTTATTTTAATTTTTTTCAATTAAAAATATTTCTATAAACTCTGCTGAACCAAAAATATATTTATTGCTGACATGATACAAATAAAATACTACATTGGCTTTTTACAAATGTTTATTTCCTCCTTACACCCCAATCCATTGAGTTTTTCATGTACATATGTATGATGCGTTTTATACATGTTCACCCTCATAACTTGACAGATGGGAGGGATCTCGCAGTCATTTCTAAAAGCAGACAAAAGGCCGTTGGTTCTGCTCCGCGTGATGGTTTGTGAAGACAGAATATCACACGCTTCCATTGATGATTATATAGCTCTATCCATCTGTCTGCCACAGGAGGTTGGGAGACGGAGATACAGCTCCCACCGTCCCCATAAACAAAAGTAGACCATGCTGTCACCAGTCAGACACGCCAGCTAATTGGAGCTGTCGACAGACACAATATTCTGTGTCAACAGCTCTAGTAACAGTTTGAAACAGCAATGATATGTTGGTTGATGGTGAGGATGACACATGTGTCTCTAATAGCATGCTAGAAATCTGACATAACTAGAAAAGAATGACTAAAATGTGATTCCTGGTATTCCTGCTCATACTTACCAATCTCTTCAGAGGTTGGGGTGGGGGGTGGTTGTAACCCATCTTTCTCGGTATCACTTCACAGGCTGACAGCTTAATTCGATACTCATAATGTCTAACTTTAAAATTAATCTTGCTAAAAAAGATTTGGTTCAACAAGCCACCAAATCGTAAACTCTTTTGGAAAATTAATAGAAAAAAAACTTATTCAGATAGCTTTCTAAGTTGAAAGCAACATAAAAAGAGACGTTTTCTCAAATTACCATTTCTATAACTTTAGATTCATACTGGTCTTCAGGAAAGTAAATTTTTTAGAGTTAATGTATATAAATGTTCATAGATGTGGCTTATTCTTGAACTTCATTTCATGATGGATAAATAGGCCCAATATAGAAACATTTTTTGACAAGGTTTTGGAACCTAAATGCATGCTGTTCATTAATCTCTGTGTAATTGTACCTGTTAGGAAAGCTTTACATCATGCAGTTATCAGTGAAAAGTCAGGATGTCTTTTGTTGTTCCAATGATGTATTTATTTTCTAAATAATTTAATCACCTGACTGTCTGAGTTTGAATTTTAGCTCAGCTAGTTACCAACTTGGGCAAGTTAATTAAATGCTGAGCCTCAATTTTCTCACCCATAAAATGAAGATAATAATATAACCTACCTCAAAGGGTTTTAAGGGTTAAATGGGTTATTACATGGCAAGTGCCTGGTACATCATATAGTAGGCAGTCAATAAATATTATTATTATTATTATTATTATTATTATTGGTTTATTTTCAAGGAGAGTCTTTGGTGATTCATGAAAGCAAGAAAATAAATAAAAAACAGTTCAATGCTGCCCTAGCCAGTTTGGCTCAGTAGGTAGAGCATTAGTCTGCGGACTGAAGGGTCTCAGGTTTGATTCCGGTCAAGGGCACATGCCCAGTTTGTGGGCTCAGTCCCCAGTGGGGGGCACGCAGGAGGCAGCCAATCAATGATTCTCTCTCATCATTGATGTTTCTATCTCTCTCTCCTTCTCCCTTCCTCTCTGAAATCAATAATTCTATATAATAAAGAGGTAATATGCAAATTGACCATCACAGCCTCGCACAAGATGGCCACCCCCATATGGTCACAAGATAGGCACAAGATGGCCACGCCCATGTCATCACAAGATGGCTGGCAGGGGATGGCAGTGGTGAGTGATCAGGCCAGCAGGGAGGGCAGTTAGGGGCAACCAGGCCAGCAGGGGAGGGCAGTTGGGGGTGACCAGGCCTGCAGGGGAGGGCAGTTGGGGGCAACCGGGTCGGCAGGGGAGGACAGTTGGGGGTGACCGGGTCGGCAAGGGAGGGCAGTTAGGGGGGATCAGGCCATCAGAGGAGGGCAGTTGGGGGTGATTGGGGTGGCAGGGGAGCAGTTAGGGGCAATCAGGCAGGCAGGCAGGCGAGCGGTTGGGAGCCAGCAGTCCCTGATTGTGAGAGGGATGTCGGACATCCCCCGAGGGGTCCTGGATTGGAGAGGGTACAGGCTGGGCTGAGGGACACCCCCCCCCCTCCCCGTGCACGAATTTCATGCACCGGGCCTCTAATATAATATATGTATGTACAGTTCAATGCCAAGAAGCAAAGGCTTGGGAGTCAAATAGGCCCAGGTATAAATCCTTCTTCAGACATTTATCAGGTTTTTTGACCTTGGGCAAGTCACTTAACCTATCTGAACCTTTGCCCTTGTCTGTAAAAGAGTTAATAATGCCTACCTTAAAAACATATTTAAGAACATTTAAAAACATATTTAAGGTCATTTTAAGTATTCAATACAATTCCCAATATATATTAGGCATTCCAATATATATTAGGCATTCCATAGAAATATTATTGCTGGTTTGAATTATAGAACACTTTTATTTTTAGACTAATTATCTTGTCCTCTCATTAATTCTGTAAAGTAAAATATGATGATCATTTTACGGAGAAAAAATGGTGCTCAAAGTGGTAAAATAGAGGGTCAGTGGGTATGGAGCCATTGAGGAAGGTTAGGTTGCTGGCTTCCAGTTGTGGGATCAGGGTGATATTCAGCTCTTTTCATTGCCTCTTTGCCAGATGACCAAACAACTGAAAGCCTCTTTATTTATTTACTAGAGGCCTGGTGCATAAATTTGTGCACAGGTGGGGCCCCTCTGGGTGGTCTGTGGGGATTAGGCTGAAACCCAAAACCCGCAGCCCAATGCCACCTGCAGCTCCTCCCTGCCGCTCCCACTCTTCCTAGTTCCACTGCACCTAATGCGGGCTTGCGCCCAATCAGTCCTGATCAGGAGAGGCTCACGCTGCCATAGCAGTTCTTGCCAGCCATGACCCCTGCATCTGGCACCTTCCCGAGGGGAGTGGCCTGTGGGATGGGGCTGAAACTGGCTCTCCAACATCCCCTGAGGTGTCCTAGATTGCAAGGCCAGGCCAAGGGACCCCACCGGTGCACAATGGGGCCAGGGAGGGATGAGGGAGGGCTCCAGGACATGTCCGGCCCATCTCGCTCAGTCCCAATCGGCCAGACCCCAGCAGCAAGCTAACCTACCAGTCGGAGAATCTGCCCCCTGGTGGTCAGTGCATGTCATAGTGAGCAGTTGATGGCCTTAGCATATCATTAGCATATTACACTTTGATTGGTTGAACAGTCAACTGGTCACTGGATGACTGGACACTTAGCATTATTAGGCTTTTATTATATAGGATTTTTTTCCCATTCAGATCTTAAAATTGTATGTCCTCAGAAGCCTCTATTCCCCTAATTCTCTATACAATTAGTATCAGTGTTAATCATTACGTACTCATACTTCATCAAGCCTTTCATATTCCTTGACCCATTATAAATGAATAAACTGAGGCAGCAACACTAACCATACCACCACCACCACCAACAGCACAAATGCACATGCACATTGGACTTACATCATCTTGCTCTTTGAGGATATGAGGAAAACAAACAAACAAAAATCTTTCTCTGATAGACAGGTAAGATACTTTTATGGGAAATACACCAAACAAAGGAGGATTCTGAGTAAAAAGCATTTTCATGTCCCAGCCAATGGCCTATATCAACAATATATTCTTTTAAAATCTTAATATTACTAATTATATATGAACTAGTAGCCCAGTGCACAACATTCGTGAACTCAGGGGGAGGGGGGGAGAGGGAAGGGGGCCCTCAGCCCAGCCTGAGTCCTCTCACAGTCTGGGACCCCTCAGGGAATATCCGACTGCCGGCTTAGGCCCGCTCCCCCAGCAGTTGGACATCTCCCGAGGGGTCCTTAGCACTGCCACAGATGCCAGAGAGGCTCCCACCACCGCTGCTGCACTCACCAGCTGTGAGCCTGGCTTCTGGCTGAGCGGTGCTCTCCCTGTGGGAGCGCACTGACCACCAAGGAGCAGCTCCTGCCTTGAGCTTCTGCCCCCTGACGGTCGGTGTGCATCACAGCGACCGGTCATTCCACCGTTTGGTCGATTTGCACATTAGGGTTTTATTATATAGGATAATAAAATAACCCTCTGCAGCACAGCTTTGTCTGGTCACCTCATGCCACATTCACTCTGTATATAAAATATTTAGCCTTCACTTGCAATGACTGAGAAGGTAATGGGGCTTCACCCTCTGCAAGGTTAGATAAGCTGCTGAACTGTGACCTTAAGACCTGCTTCTTGGAACCAGCTGGGTCCCTTTTTGAGAGCATCAGCAGAGCAACACTGACCTTTTTAGGGAGAAATGCATGCTTCAGGCTTGGCTTCTTTGCTACTCTGCCCAGATCACTTGAAGCTCAGCTTCTGCACCCAATGCACCTGCCCTTTACTTCCATCAGTAGAACCATCGATGCTGTCCTCAACATTTCCCCACCTCTGGGCTGTTATTTATGGCCTGCGTCCAACATACTGGTTCTTTCATGTCTCTAAACGACCAGAGTCATCAAACTCCATCCATTCTTCAAGGACCCTCTTGCACTGGTTCCCCTTCAGAAAAGTTTACTTAATTCCTATTACACCTGTTCCAAGCTATGGGTAAATTTCTCCCTTTTTTGAGTCTCCCTAATATGGGGTTTACTGATTTCTTCCATGTATTTTATTTAATTTTAATATTTCTTACTTTTCAATTTTTTCTCTTCCATGCATTTTAATTAATTACACACAAGCCTTATTTCCCCTGTCCCCCATATAGTTATCTCCTTAGTAGCAAGATTCCGGCCGGATTCATTTATGTTTTTCATACAGAACTTAGCACATAATAGATGCTCTAAATATATTTCTTGGTTACTTGACTGAATAAATAAATAAATAAATTCCTCTCATTCCTTCTCACTTCAGATATTTAAACTGCATGTGCTTAAAAGGGGCAAAACCAGAACCACACAATATGTCCAGGAAAAGAAAGGGCTTGTGGCGGATATGGTGGACATTTAAATGATGAGGCTTGAGGTAGTTTTTTAACATCAACCTCTTTTTTTCTGCAGGTCCTGGGAAGCTTGAGAATATGCTTTGCAGTGATGTATGGGCTTTAACCAATTCCATTATTAAAAAACCAGAGTGTTTTAACTTGAAACTCATCATAAAAGAGTTTTCCTTTTTAAAAAAAACAACATTTTTTTATTTTTCAATTATAGTTGACATGCATTATTATATTAGTTTCAGGTCTATAACCCAGTGATTGGACATTATGTAACTTATGAAGTGATTACCTCAATAAATCTGGTTCCCATCTGACACCATACATAGTTATTACAATATTATTGACCATATTTTCTACGCTGTACTTTACATCCCTGTGACTACTCTGTAACTACCAATTTGTACTTCTTAATCCCTTCACCTTTTTTACCCACCTCCCTCCCCTCTGGCAACCACCAGTTCTCTCTGTGTGTCTTTGTTTCAGTTTTGTTTTTTCATGTTTATTTTTATTTTTAGTGAAAGCAAAGTTTTATTACAAAAAAAAAAAAAAACACACACACAAAAAAAAACAACTCCCTACCAGTGAAATCTTATAGTATTTGTCTTTCTCTGACTGGCTTATTTCACTGGTCCATCCATGATCTTGCAAATGGTAAGATTTTATTCTTTTATATGGCTAAGTATAAAATATTTTATTATATATATGTACCAGAGCTTTTTTATCCACTTGTCTGTTGATGGGCACTTCAGTTGTTCCCATAGTTTGACTATTATAAATAACACTGCAATGAACATAGAGATGTATATATTCTTTCAAATTTGTGTTTTGGGTTTCCCCAGATAAATCCCCAAAAGAAGAATCGCTGGGTCCTAAGGTAGTTCCATTTTTAATTTTTTAGGACCGCCTATACTGTTTTCCATAGTGGCTACACCAATCTGCATTGCCACTAAGAGTGCATGAGGTCGAAACCGGTTTGGCTCAGTGGATAGAGCGTCAGCCTGCAAACTGAAAGGTCCCAGGTTCGATTCCAGTCAAGGGCATGTACTTGGTTGCAGGCACATTCCCAGTGGGAGATGTGCAGGAGGCAGATGATCAATGTTTCTCTCTCATTGATGTTTCTAACTCTCTATCTCTCTCCCTTCCTCTCTGTAAAAAATCAATAAAATATATTTTTAAAAAAAGAGTGCATGAGGGTTCACTTCTCTCCACATCCTCTCCAACACTTGTCATTTGTGGAGTTGGATGATAGCCATTCTGATGGGTGTGAGGTGATACCTCATTGTGGTTTTAATTTGCATTTCTCTGACAATTAGTGATGTTGAGCATCTTTCTATATGTCTATTGGCCATCTGTGTATCCTCTTTGGAGAAGTGTCTATTCAGGTCCTTTGCCCATTTTTTAATTGGATTGTTTGTTGTTGTTTTTTTGGTGTTGAGTCATCTGAATTCTTTATAAATCTTGGATATTAACCCCTTATCATATGTATCATTGGAGAAAATGTTCTCCCATTTAGTAGATTATTTCTTCATTTTTTGATGGTTCTTTGCTGTGAAAAAGTTTTTAGTGTGATGTAATCCTATCTGTGTACTTTTTAAAAGAGGTTTCCTTGTATGATCATTAACACCCTGCCATAAAAAAAAAATTCTGCAAAAATTTCACCCAGAAGGATTAGTAAAATAAAATGAGGGTAAATGAGATACAGTGCTTCATGAAGCCAATTGAAAGGAAGATCTACTTTTAAAAAAATATATTTTATTGATTTTTTACAGAGAGGAAGGGAGAAGGACAGAGAGTTAGAAACAGCAATAAGAGAACATCAATCAGCTGCCTCTTGCACACCCCCCACTGGGGAGGTGCCTGCAACCAAGGTACATGCCCTTGACTGGAATTGAACCTAGGACCCTTCAGTCTGCAGGCTGACGCTCTATCCACTGAGCCAAACTGGTTAGGGCTACTTTTTTAAAAATTGGCTTTAGAGAGAGAAGGGGAAGAAGGGAGAGGGAGAGAGAGAAACATCTATGTGAGAGAAACATCAACTGGCTTTATTTAATTTACCCATCAGCTCTTTATTCATTGCCATTTCTCTCCTAAGATGTTAGAAAACTAATATAGATTTATAAAGAGTATAATTGACTATACTTGAAAAGAATACATGTATGTAAGCATATGTTAAATTCTTGACTTTTCCATTGAGTTGTTTTTAAAAGCCAATATATACTTAGAAGACATATTCAAAATCTAAAGATTCAAAAACGGAATTGGGCAAAAATAGCAGTGAACATCTCCCTCCATCTGCAAACCTCCCTCAGCCATCCGACTCTATAGTTAGGAGAGGGTTACAGGTCCGTTTTGAGCCCAAGTGTTCATTTGTGATGTCAGAAGATCTGAGCAGAGATTCCAACTAAGCGGTTTTCCCCCTGGAGTTGTGCAGCAGGTTCCAGAAGGCCCCGCGAGGAAGCAGCATAAACACTGTGACCGTTATGTACTCTAACTGGGACTCCAGCAGCTGGGCTGTTTGCATGATATGCAAATTTGCACACCATTCAAGGAAGAAAGGATGAATGCTCTGGCACTTGCAGGGCAAACAGTAACTGCTATGGGAAAAGGGGCCAAAAGAGAAACCAGGCCGAAGAGAGTGGGTGGTGAGGGGCAGGACAAGAAACATCTTCCAAAGAGGCAAAGGCGGGAGGCAGACACTGCTTGTTGGGAACCTTTCAGTACCTTCCGACTCAGCAAACAACAGATGGGGGGGTGGGGTGCTGCAGGAACCGTGGATCCCTCCCTACTCAATGTCTTCTTGCTCTGGGTCGAATTCATAAAACATTTTATCTGTGGAAAGTTACTGAGGTACAGAGGGAATTTATTAACTGAAACAGCAAAGGCTCAGGGAGCTAAGAGGGAAGAATGATAGGGAGGAAAGCATGTCTGGAGTCAGACAGCCCTTGGCAGGAGTTTCAGTTCTACAGTTGTAACAGCTATGGATATTGGGCCAGCATTTCAATTTCTGTCAGTTTCCTTATCTGTAAAATGGGCATAATTGTACTACCCCATAGTAGGATCATTGTAAGATTTCATGGATCTTCTTAATGTCAAGTGCCTCCTACCAACATAGCACTAACTGGTTAGTACTAGAGCTGGGACTTGAATTATTCCAGGTTTTTTATCCCAAAGTGCATCAGGTCCTAGAGACCTAGAGATTATAGGCATCCCAAAGAAGTCACCCTAGAGCCACTCCATGTCTTAAAGGCTGCTCAATTCTATAAGAAATATTTACACAGTACAGAAGCAACTCTACTTCCAAACAGGTTACAAGACCTGTGGGTGAAATCCATTTTTAAAAAACTCCAGCTTATCCGGGCCTGAGAAGCTTACGGCTCTGATGGACTTGTTGCCTTAATTACAGGAGTGTAGAGTATAAAATAGAAGAGTACCAGGAGAATGACCATCAACACAGTCTGAGCCCACCTGCCTTCCCTCCACATTTAGGCACAAACCCCACTGAAGTGTGGATTTGTAACTGCTTGCTTGTCTTTAAACTTTTACATTGTATTTTGTAGCCCTAAATAATGCTATCTCATTTTGCAAGTTTTTACTTTATTTTTTTAAAATATATTGATTGATTTAAGAGCAGAAGGAAGAGGGAGAGATAAAAACATCAATGATGAGAGAGAATCATTGATTGGCTGCCTCCTGCACACCCCCTACTGGAGATCAAGTCTGCAATCTGGGCATGTGCCCTGAATGGGAATCAAACCCTGACCTCCTGATTCATAGGAGGCTGGGCACACTGGCTGGGCACAAGTTTTCACTTTAAATAAGTAAATTTATGCTGTATGCATTTTTGGCCTAACATTAGGTTTTGAAACTCATTTTACAGATCACCTATTTTAATTGCTATATAATATTCCCTTATGTGAATATTTTACAATGTATTATCCCATATCTTCTGTTGATGTACAGTTAAGAGGGTTTTTTTTAATTCATTGTTTTCATGTTGTGTTGTGTTTTTTCCCATTACAAATTACACTGCTATAAGCATTCTTGTACATGTCTCTCTTTCATAGAGTGTCGCTATGGTGTATGCCTTGAGTGGGTTTGTTGGATCATAGGATATTTAGTTCAACAAGTTTTTCTCCATGTCAGACACTATTTCAGACTCTAAGCATACATCCATGGCAAAGCAATAGGCAAAAGTCTCTGCCTTCATGTATTTACATACTTGGGGAGTGTCCAGTTTTAAACAGGGTGGTCAGGAAGAACCAAGTGGTAATCAGTCGGCAAAAAATCATGTAGGTATCAGAGAGAGACGAGGGTGCATATCTTTAATTTTATTAGATAGCAGCTCCTGAGGCTGCAGATCCTGCTAGCCCTGATATGATCAGATATTTCACATTCTGCAAATCTGCTAAGTGGTGCATGGAGTCTTGTGATTTTAATTTAAGTTTTCTAATTACTATGGAATTTAAGCATCTTTTCAAATGTTCATAGACCATTCTATTTGCACCTCGACCTATATTTCTATTATATTTTTGTCTTCTTATTAATTCCTAGGAGTTATTACATATTTTGTAAATCATATGTGTTATTTATATCTTGTCTCACTTTGTGGCTTATCTTTTCACCTTGTTTACTGTGTTATTGTGGTTAGTGGTTTTTTGTCTAATTTTATAAAGCATTTTCTTATCCTGAAGGATATATATTCTTCTATATTTTCTCTAAATGTTTTTTCATATTTAATATATTTGTAATTCATTTTATATATGTATAAAGTATGGTCTTATTTCATTTTCTTATATGTGAATTATCAGAGCATCATACATTGAAAAGGCCATCATTTTTCCACTGATTATTATTAAGGGTTTTATCACTAATCAAATTTTCAATATATATGTGTTGTTGTTATTTTGGGGGCTCTCCATCCTGTACCATTGATCTATTTGCCTAGCGCACATTCCCTTAATTGCTGTAATTTAAAAAAGAAAATTTTAGAACTCTGCCATGGCAAATTTCCTCACTTTTTCCTTTTCTTCAAGAGTGTCTTGGTTAATCGTGACCTTTGCTCTTTCGCATAATATAAAAATCAGTTTGATAAGTTCCACAGGAAATTAAAGTTGGGTTTTTTTTAAATCAGAATTTCCAACAATCAGAATCTACAAGTCAATTTAGGGAGAAATTACATCTTTAAAAACTTTGAATCTTCCTACTTTTAAGCTTAGTCTATTTTTCCACATCTCTTAGTCAAGTTGTCTTACTCTCTTTGAAAATGTCTAAAATTCCAGATGCTAGTCTTAGTTTATTCATATTTTCTGATGCTATTGTTAATAATATTTAAGTTACATTTTAACTGTTTAGTGCTTGTGTATGGAAAAGTATAATTTTTGTATATTTATTTTTCTATCAAAATCTATGGCTAATTTAACTTTATTGATTTATTGTAGATTCTTCTGGGTTTTCTACTGGACAATCATATCATTTGCAAATAAAGAGTTCAGTTTCATACCTCCCATCTTTTTATATGTTACTTGCCTTATTACCCAGGTTAGAACCTTCAGTATAATTTTAATAGAATCATTGATATTTAGGCCCCCTGTTGTAGTCCTGATCTTAAAGAGAAAGCTTTTAGTTCAGCATTAAGTGTGATCATCTCTGAGGTCTTCTTGGTTAAAGAAATTCCCTTCTATTCCTAACTTGCTAAGAATTTTTATTACAAATTTTATAATGTATTTTTTGCAACTATTGATATAATTATTTTTCTCTTTGATTTGTTAATGTGGTGAATGACATTAATTAATTTAATGTCAAACCGGTGTTAAGTTTTCAGGATAAAACCAACTTGATTATAATGTATTATTTTGTTGTTGTTGTTGTTAATCCTCACGCGAGGACATTTTTCCATTGGTTTTTAGGGAGAGTGGACAAGAGAGGGAAAAACAGAGAAACATTGATGTGAGAGAAACACATTGAATGGTTGCCTCCTGGATGAGCCCCAACCGGGACCCTGGTCAGGGAGCAGTCTGCAACCGAGGCATGTGCCCCTGACTGGAATCAAACCCAGGACTCTTTGGTTCACAGGCCGACGCTCTATCACTGAGTCAAACTGGCTAGGGCCGTAATGTATTATCTTTTTTACATTGCTGGATTTACTGTCTGTTCAGAATTTGTCTCTATGTTTCTGAGTGAGGTTGGCCTAAAATTTTGCTTTTTTTTAGTATGAATTTATGTTAGTTTCATAAAAGGAGCTGCTCATGACTACTGCTTCTTTTTCTTACTCTGGAATAATTTGCACAAGACTGAATTTATATGTTTCTTATCATCTTAATAGAGCTCTCCAAGGAAACTATCAGGGCCTGTTTTCTTTGTGAAAGTTTTTAATTACTGATTTCATTTCTTTGTTGTTGGACTACTTAGGTCATCCCATTCTCTTTTAAATCATGAACATAATATTTTCCTAATTTTTTTTCCATTTCACATACATTTTCAAATTAATTAGTATAAATTTTTCCAAATGTTCTATTATTTGTAATTTTGTTCCCCTATTAATTCTTATACTGTTTTTTATTTCTAACATTATGTCTTCCTCTTTTTTTCTTGACTGGTTCTTCCAGAGATAGCTTTTATATATCTTCTCTATTGCATCTTTATTTTCAATTTATTAAGTTTCTGCTCTTGTCTCTGTTATCTATTTTCTTCTACTTTTTCTAATTTCACTCTATTATTCTGTTCAGTTTTTTTTTTTAACTTCCAAAGTTGGCTGGTTATCTATTAATGGTTAGCCTTTCCTTTTTTCCCCCTAATATAAAGTTATTTTTATAGTATTTTCATTGCTTTTTAGTTCTTATTTTCGTTTTTCTTATAATTTCTTCATTTACCTAGATAATATAAAGAACATATTCCTTACTCCCAAAACTTATGATGGTTTTCTAGTTATTTGAATTGCTTACTTAATTCTATTGCATCCAGATCACATATGATCTATGTGATACCAGTCTTAGAATTTGATGAACTAGTTTTATGAACTACATTGTATTTGGTTTCCTTAGATATTATGAGTGTATGTGATTGAAAAGATTATGTATATCCCATTTGTTGAATTTCATATTCTCTATATAAATATATCCATTGGGAACAGCTTGTTGCTGACACTTCTATAGCCTTACTTACTTTTTGTCTATTTGACCTATTAATTATATAGAGCAGTGTATTGTTTCTTTAACTGTGATGGTGAATTTATTCATATCTATTTTTCATTTTATCAATTTTTACTTTATGTATTTTGAGACTACAGCATTATATATACAAATTTAGAAGTATTATGTCTTCCTTATTAATTGAACATTTTAGCATAATAAAGTCTTCTTTATTACAGCTTGCCCTCTTTATCTTTTCCTAAAAATTCATTTTGCTGGATATCACTATATTTTTGTCTACTTACTTTTACTTACTGTTTACAGAGAGTTTCATTTTGAACCTCTTCACTTTAAATTTTTCTATGTCCCTGTGCTTTTTAAGGGTCTTGTAAACATCATACAGTTGGATTGTTTAAAAAATCCAATTTAACATATTTAGTTTATATTGCTCACATATTTGAATTAATTTCCACCATGTTACTTGTGCTTTTTATTTGACTTTTTTTATGTTCCTTTTTGTTTCTCCCTTTCTTTAGGTTAAGTATTTTTCTCCTGCCATTTTTTTCCCTCTTCTAATTTAGATCCTGTATATTTTATTTCTATTCTTTCAGTAATTAACTTAGTAATTCAAACATGTATTTTTATTTTATCAAAGCCTATAGTTAATAATTTGTCCTTCTCTTAAACTCTATAATTATATAGTTATATACTCTCTTAAACTATAACCATGTAAACCATAGAACACTAACTCCAATAACAACTCTCCAACTTATATGGTCTTATTGTTCTATATTTTAGGACATTGTCTCCTTGAGTAAGTCTTATGTTTTGCCTCTTGTCCATGGTATGAAAATTGAAACTCAAAGTCACTGAAAATCAACCAGCTTCAGTTTATTCAGCTTGCCCTTCTGGGTTCCTACTTTCACTTAGTATTTGACCTCTCAGGAATCCTTATCTTTCTGCCAGCTCATCAGCACCTTTAAGAATATTTTTATATACATTTAATACAACATTTATCCAGTTTAACAGGAGAGCGTCAGTCAGACTCTCCAGCTGGCAATACTGCTACGTATGGAACTTACGATGAATTTCCACCAAGTAGGAGATTAAATCTGTCCTTCAACTCTTTAAAGCCAGTCATATACTTGTCTTCCTTGGTTCTTACTGTTTGAGAATTTTAAAAATCTAAATATAGCCAAATATCTTAAGGTAGGTGTCATCTTTCCCAGTTTTTTATTCTAGAAAATGCCAGAGTAGCTTTATTATTCAGTATCCAAACACTTTGATGTTGCACAAATTCAAACAAGCTTTGAACCTCTGGAATAAAGGCTTACCAAAGGTTTTATCACCATTTTAACTTTTAATTTCTTGATAAAACTTAGTCCTCTTCAGAATTAATATCAAGCTAATACTAGTAGATGTCTGACATTGATGTTGATCTTTTAGGCCAAGGGTTTCCAAAATAAGATGTGCATAATTCTTTGAGTGCAATAAATGATCCACTGAGATGCAGGAGGAAATTATTAGAACTTCTATTGGCAAATATTTTTATCTTTAAAAAGCAAAGGGAAATAAGATTTACTAGTACTTAATATAAAGATTGGCACTTGCATCCTTATTGGGTCTGCTTGTCTTCAGGGAAGACAAGCAGTGTGGAGAGATTACCTCTCTCTTTTTACCTCCTCTGTCACACTGCAATTTACTGCAGTGTGTATGCCCAGTTTAGTGCATGCTACATATTCTGGTTTAAGCCAATACTCTCAAAATGGACATGTGGCTTCTAAAGTTTTTATGCAAAGAACCTGTGATCAAAAAGAATATTAATTATGTCAGCACGTGTAAACAATAAGAAAATTACATAGATGACACTTCTCCCACTCCTTGTATAAGCTCTTCGTTGACCATAGTACAAAGGAAAAAATTAGTAATTTTATCAAATCTGACATTTTTCCTCTTCAGAAAAATATTAAGAAGGTTTTTGAAATCTGAATTTATATCCACTGTTATTAATAATCTTGCCTAAGCATAATTTTTTCTGAGATATTAACTAATTATAGTTGTATATGTATGTCATATGTAATAAATAAATACAAATGTATTGGAATATCTACTTAACAATTGTTCATTGCTTAGACTGGCTTGAAACCTGCTGCCTAGGCATCTCCTCAAAAGTTTTCCCACCACAATTTTTTTCTCTCTAATTATTGTAACTTATATAAGTACTATATTTAAGTGATATGCTGTTTGTCTTTTAAAATGATTCATTTACACAAAGATTCAGTCCATGTTCATATGCAACAATGACCACTTTCTGCCCACTTTCAATTGTTTGACTAGCTCTACTTTATTTTCAAAACTTTCAGTTATCTCATCTTACGAGTACTTTCCACAATCCCATTGCTCTTACATTCATTTAGTCGAATATGACGGAGCAAATAATTCTGGGAAAACATCTCAAAGCTATGCACAAACATTGTGAATAATAGACTAAGAAAAAGTGTCCTGCTTTTACAGGGCCATTAATGTCATCAAAGTTGAAATCTCCACATATGAAGCATGGCTTGGTTCCTATTTGTGAATATTTTTAGATTAAAATTCTTAAGTAAAGTACTTTGTACATTGTCAAAGAATTCTGAGAGTCTATGAAAAATTACATTTATAGATATAATGCACTTACTTTAGTTAGCTAAACCTAATTGCAGAAGATTATTTTTTATCTTGTTAAGGATAAGTACTCCCTGCCATTCCAAACTCTGTGAAAAAAAAAATAGAAAAGAAATGAACAAACAAAACAGAAACAGATTGATAGATACAGAGGACAGACTGATGGTTTCCAGAGGGGGTAGGGGCAGGGTTGGGAGACTAGATGTAAAAAATGAAAGGATTGAAAAGTATAGATTGGTAGTTACAAAATATTAATGGGGATATAAAGTATGGCATAAGAAATATAGTCAATAATATTTGGTATCATTTGGGTACTGGAAATGTCAGGAGAAACACTTTGTAAAATATATGATTGTCTAATCACTAAGCTATACACCTAATACAAAATAATATTGAATGTAATTTGAAAAAAATTTTAAGGAAAAATTTTAAAAAAAGGAAAAGAAAGAAAAGCCAGTATAAAACTAGCCAGAATCAAAGCAAGAAAGGTTGTCCCTGTTCAGTTTCCTTTTTTCATGAGTATAAACACAACGTAAGTTACTCCTGGGTTTCAAGAGAACAAGATTTGTTCATTTTGGACCTAACAATTCATCTCATTATCTCCTGAATCTTCATCACTGTTATTACCTATTCACTTTCCATCATATTGTGTTGTCTTGCCCTGAAGTTTCAAAACCTTTTTGTCTATTGCTTGATTGCTTGATGATAAATCAAATACGTAGAGTACTTCACTACTAAAATAGTATATGTAAAAGAAAACATACACAAAGGAGAGATAGAAAGAGTAAAGAGAGTTAACCTAAAAGTAGAAGGTCCACTGCTGAATCATTTTGCATATCTCTGGGGGTGAATAGCCTACTTCCCCAGTCACTGGCCTGGCGGATAAAGCTTTAGAGTTTCAAAAAGAATTTTCTGGCTTCTTTTGCTTTTTTCACTATCTAGAAGTAAATACCCATAATGAACAGAAACAGATAGAATGAATTAAGAGGAGCTTGCAAAGAACATTGGGGAATGGGGAATGATGGCAGAGAAATACCCCAAAGCAAAGAATAATTCAAAATTCTGCTAGGATTGGACCTTAAAGGACATCTGTACTAATCGTCCATCTGCTTCCTAGTTCCTCCCACCTTCTCTTACCAAATGCTTTTCTAGTGTTTTTCACTGCTACATCAGAATTCTTGTTAAGTGTTCTACATCATGAAACCAAAAGCAGTTCTTTAAAGGCCATTACTAACTTTGTGCTTGTCTATATGGCCTCTAAGACTCAGATTAGGCTAATTGGTTTAAACCAGAAAAAGCACAGCAGTCCATACATCACAATCATAGCACATCACAATCATTAATTAATATTTACTAAATGCCCACTTAGTTCATACAAAATTTTGATTATTTAAATTCTTAATAATTATTATAATAATATTAAATTATTATATTATTATACTCTAGGTATAATAATTATTAAAATTCTGACTATGAGCAAATGCAATGTCAGTAAGAGGTATGTGGGAAGGGAATAATACAAAGAGGCACTCAAAGAACATAAAGATAGCCCCAGCCAGTTTGGCTCAGTGGATAGAGTATCAGCCCACAGACTGAAGGGTCCTGGGTTCAGTTTTGGTCAAGGGCATGTACCTTGGTTGCAGGCTCAATCACAGTAGAGGGTGTGCAGGAGGCAGCCAATCAATGATTTCTTTACATCATTGATATTTCTATCTCTATCTCTCTCTCTTTCCCTCTCTGAAATTAATTTTGAAAATTGTTTTTTAAAAGAATATAATACACCAATAATGAACTCACAAAAAGAAAAACTAAAGAAACAATCCCATTTACCATTGGAACCAAAAAATTAAGATACCTAGGTATAAATTTAACCAAGGAGGTAAAGGACCTGTACTCAGAAAATTACAGGATGCTGAAAAACAAGATAGAGGAAGACATAAACAAATGGAAGAATATACCATGCTCATGGTAGAATCAACATCATTAAAATGTCACTACCCAAAAAAGCAATCTATAAATTCAATGCAATCCCCATTAAAATACCAACAGCATACTTCAAAGACCTAGAACAAACTCTCCAAAAATT
>NW_005354464.1:1888033-1901198 GCF_000412655.1 Myotis brandtii | reverse complement strand
CACCAATTTTCACCATACACAAAAATAAACTCAAAATGGATAAAGGACTTAAATGTAAGACGGGAAACCATAAAAATCTTAGAAGACTCCATAGGCAGCAAAATAGCAGACATTTGTTGTAGCAATATCTTTTTTATTTCTTTTTTTTAGTTAACACCTCCATCATTACCTTTTATTTTTTTAATTAATCTTTATTGGTGAGATTATTACAGATATCCATCTTTTTCCCCTCACATAGCTTCCCTCAACCCAGTTCTCCCCCCACCAGCCCAGGCCCTCTCCACCCTATGTCTGTGTCATAGGTAATGCATACATGCATATAAGACCTTTGTCCAATCTCTTCACGCACCCCCCCACTAACACCCCCTTCCCTCTGAGAATCATCAGTCTGTTCCATATCAATGCCCCTGATTCTATTCCATTCACCAGTTTATTCTGCTCATCAGATTTTTTTATTCATTTGATTTTTAGATTCAATTGTTGATAGGTATGTATTTGTTGTCACTTTGTTGTTCATATTTTTTTATCTTTGCCTTTTTTTTCTTCTTCCTCTTCTTAAAGAATACCCTTCAGCATTTCATATAATACTGGTTTGGTGGTGATGAACCCCTTTAGCTTTTTCTTGTCTGTGAAGCTCTTTATCTGACCTTCAATTCTAAATGATAGCTTTGCTGGGTAGAGTAATCTTGGTTGTAGGTTCTTGCTATTCATCACTTTGAATATTTCTTGCCACTCCCTTCTGGCCTGCATAGTTTCTGTTGAGAAATCAGCTGACAGTCGTATGGGCACAGTAGTAGGTAACTAATTGTTTTTCTCTTGCTGCTTTTAAGATTCTCTCTTTGACTTTTGCCCTTAGCATTTTAATTATGATGTGTCTTGGTGTAGTCCTCTTTGGATTCCTCTTGTTTGGGATTCTCTGTGCTTCCTGGACTTATAAATCTATTTCTTTCACCAGGTAGGGGAAGTTTTCTGTCATTATTTCTTCAAATCAGTTTTCAGTATCTTGCTCTCTCTCTTCTTCTGGCATCCCCATAATTCGGATATTAGTACGCTTGAAGTTGTCCCAGAGGCTCCTTACACTATCTTCATATTTTTGGATTTTTTTTTTCTCTACTGGTTGGGTGTTTTTATGCTTTCTTGTATTCCAAATCATTGATTTGATTCTGGGATCCTCTAGTCTACTGTTGAATCCCTGTATATTATTCTTTAGTTCAGTCAGTGTATGCTTAATTTCTGACTGGTCCCTTTCCATTTTTTTTTTAATTTTTATTTTTTTGGCATTCTCACTAAGATCCTTGAAAGTCTCACTAAGTTCCTTGGATGTTTCTAGAAGATTCTTGAGTAACCTTATAACTGTGGTTTTGAACTCTATATGCAATAGTTTGCTTTCTCCCATTTCTTTCATTTGTGACATATTTTTTGTCTCCGCATTTTGGCTGCATCCCTGTGTTTGTTTGTATGTATTGGGGTACTGCTATGTTTCCTTGAATTGGTAGAGTGCCCTTGTGTAGTAGGTGTCCTATAGGGCCCAGTGGCTCAGCATCCCCAATCACCTGAGGTGGACACTCATGGTGCACCCCTTTGTGGGCTGTGTGCACAGTTTTGTTGTAGTTGAGCCTTGATTGCTGTTGGTGTCACTGGGAGGAATTGACCTCCAGGCCAGTTGACTGTGGGGATAAGCTGTGACTACAGTGGGAGAGCTACTGTGCAGGAGACACCCTTATGGAGCAGGACTTGCTTCAGTGGGGCTTGGTGCTCACTGAGTGTGTCTGTCCCTTGAGTGTGTCGCTTATGGATGTGAAGAGTTGTAATCTGGTATGATCTCACAATGACCACTGGGTACACTGGCTCTTGGGTTTCCAGGGAGGTGCAAAGTCAGCCACTGCCTGGGGCCATCCTGCAGGAGCTACAGAGAGATCTGCAGATTCCTCCTCTTTGTATTGGGTTTGGAAGTGCCCAGACAAGGCCCAGCTATGAAGCAAGGCAGGCTGGTGCTGGTACCTAGCCTTGGGCCTTCTATTGATAGGTTTGGGGCTCCCTGGCCCAGCTGCAGCTTGTTTGGACAGAGTTTTAGCCTGAAAAAGAACAGACCATTCATATGCAAAAGCTGCTGCACATAGCTTGGGCGGGGTTGTAAATTGGGTGGGGCCAGGTCTCAGGGAATCACCAGGGTAGAGCAAACAGAAATGGCTACCAGCCATCCCTACACTGGGGAGGTCCCAGCATGGGAACAATGACCGCTGCAAGCACCTCCATCTGGAATATAGCTGCCCTTGAGTTCCTTCCCTAATGCCAGACAGTCCAGTTTCTCCCCGTATATGTCTGGGTCCCCCAGATCCTTGCCCGGCACTGCAGCTCAGAGGAAGTGGGAGCTTGTAAGTTCTTTTAAGAGGAACAGCTGAATCTCCAGCAGCCTGTCTATCACTCAGCCTCAATCCCCACTGGTTTTTACAGTCCGTAGTTCTTACTGCTCATAGGGACTTCTTTCCCCAGCTCTGGAATCCTGGGCTGGGGGTCTGGTGTGGGGCTGGAACTCCTTCCTCCTTCAGGTGGCCTCCACAGAGGCTATCTCCCTCACGATTAAAAAAGTGGCACACTGGGGATCCGGACCAGCCCGCCCTGTGCCTCCGTACCTCCTACCAGTCTCAGTATGCTTTCTTCCTTACTTCTCTCATTATAGTACTTCCACTCAGCCAGCTTTCTGGCAGTTCTGGATGATGGTTGGTCTGTATTTTAGTTGTAATTTTGATGTGGTTGTGGGAGGCAGCAAGTACAGGCATTTACCTATGCCGCCATCTTGGTTCTCTCTCCCGTAGCAATATCTTTACCAAAAAAGCTCCTAGGACAATGGAAACTAAGGAGAAAATAAACAAATGGGACTACATCAAAATAAAAGCTTCTGCACAGCAAAAGAACCATCAACAAAACAACAAGAAAGCTCACTGCATGGGAGGCCATATTTGCCAATGTTATCTCCAACAAGGGTTTAATCTCCAAAATTTACAGGAAATTCATACAACTTAACAAAAGGATGATAAACAATCCAATCAAAAAAATGGAAAAAGGACCTAAATAGACACTTTTTGAAAGAGGACCTACAAAAGGCCGAGAGACGTATGAAAACATGCCCAAAATCACTTATCATCTGAGAGATGCAAATCAAAACAACAATGAGGTACCATCTCACACCTGTCAGAATGGCTATCATCAACAAATGACAAATGCTGAAGAGGATGCAGAGAAAAAGGAACCCTCTTGCACTACTGGTGGGAATGCAGACTGGTGCAGCCACTATGGAAAACAGTATGGCATTTCCTCAAAAAAATTAAAAATGGAATTCCCATTTGACGTAGTAATACTCTCCTAAGAGCGTGGAGGCCACAGGGGCATAGGCTACCAAGGAGACAGAACTGTACCTCACATCACCCTGCTTGGCCCCGGAGGATGGCTGGTTAGTCAAAGACGGGTAAGATTCCTCTGGGAGGAACAACCTAAGACAGGCACAGTCGCAAAGGGGCCAGCAGACGAGAACTTGGGGGTCTACAGAGGTGGGACACAGATCCTCACCCCCCCAACCATGCAGGGGCTTGAACACTTGCCCCTTCTGAGGGAGGTCTCCTGCCCCCATGGCTGCTTCTTGCTTCCCATGCCCAGCCCAGATCGGGACCCAGGTAACAAAAAGAGACTTGGCCCAGCTGAGATCGGTACCCAGAAAACAGAGACTTGGCTGACAACAGCTACCCTATATCTACATCCAGCCTAACACCAGGAATGCTCAGGGCCTTCTCAAGGATGCAAAAATAATCCTTTCCATTAATATTTACAGTGTAAACTAAGATTGTTTTTAAAGTATTAAATTTGACAGTAAAATAGCAGTCAGGTTTTCAGATTAAAATTGGCTCAAGAAGTATTAACCAAAATTTTCATTTCATGGTAAATTTGCTTAACATGCAATGATCCTAAAGCAGTCATATTTTTGTGCAAAAAAATTAAAAAAATTTAGAGTTACCTAGACTGCATTGTAACTTTTCCAAAAAATCCTCCTAATAATTAAATCAAAAAAAGGGGGGATAGTGGAAAAATACCATGTAAGGAAAAATATCCTGTAACTAAATTACATCTAGAAAAATTTTTTCATTTATGCTAACAGCAAGACACCCAGGAAAACACACATGGTGTCAAAATAAGCCAAAGGAAAATCATTTGGGCAAATATAAAAAAGACCCCAAGTAAAATTCCCTTTATTAACCTTCGGTCGAGAATATGTTTGTATATTTTCAGAAAACAACTCCAAGACCATGTGGATTCCTGCAACAGAGAGGAATTATCAGGAATGCTCCAGCCATGAAGACAAGAGGAAAAACAATCCAGAGATGAAGGACGCTGACGTCACTTTGCCATGCTAGCAGTCAGCAGCTGTGCGTCGCTGCAGGTTGCCCAGGATCAAACCAGAGAGGGTCGGACCTGCATTGCCACCATTTGTCCACCATCCAGAACTGAAATATCATTGCTGACACCTACACATAAGGAACTGTCGGACATTGAAACTTGGACTCAGAACTCTTGGACATTGAAATTGGGACTTAAAACACTTTTTGTTCTTGAAATGTTATGCTCAAGTTTTAAAATGTTTTAGGTTAAAAAAAATAGAAGCAGGGGCATAGAAAGGGAATGGACTGATAATTCTTGGGGGGAAGGAGGTGTGGGGGGTGTGGGAAGAGACTGGACAAAAATCTTACACCTATGGATGAGGACAGTGGTAGGGGGTAAGGGCATGGGGTGGGGTGGGAACCTGGTGGAGGGGAGATATGGTGGAAAAAAGAGGAACATCTGTAATAATCTGAACAATAAAAGATTTATTAATTTAAAAAAAAAATACTCTCCTAAGAATATATCCTAAGAAGCTAGAAACACCAATCAGAAAGGACATATGCACCCCTATGTTCATAGCACAATTTACTATAGCTAAGATTTGGAAACAGCCTAAGTGCCCATCAGCAGATGAGTGGATTAGAAAACTGTGGTACATCTACACAATGGAATACTACGCTGCAGTAAAAAAGAAGGCATTCTTACCATTTGCAACAGCATGGATGGAACTGGAGAGCATTATGCTAAGTGAAATAAGCCAGTCAGAGAAAGATAAATATCACATGATCTCACTCATTTGTGGAATATAAAGAACATCATAAACTGATGAACAAAAATAGATACAGAGACAAAGAAGCATCAAACAGACTGTCAAACTTCAGCGGGAAGGCAGGGAGGGTTGGGGCAGTGGGGAGGGTTAAGAGATCAACCAAAGGACTTGTATGCATGCAATACAAGCATAACCAATGGACACAGACACTAGGGGGGTGAGGGCATGTGCTTGCGGGTAGGGGAACCGAGGGAGGTCAATGGGGAAAAAGGGAGACATAGGTACTACTATTTGTAATACTTTAAACAATAAAAAAAAAGATCATGAAGAAATCATTTCTTTTGTAAATACTGTAACTGTTGTTCACTGATTTCTGCTCCCCATTGTTACTACACATGGACAAATGACAGTATGTGATTTATAATCTACTGATAAATACATGTTTTCATGTCGGTATTTCCTCCTCCACCTCTTCCTTCTCCTCTTTCACTTCTTTTCTTCTTACTCTTCTTTTTTTAAGGTTATTTCTCACATTCTGCCAAACATGCATAAAACATCTTAATTGTGTGTGGATTGGGGGTGGGGGGTAACCAAAAAGACACCTTCATAAAATATACAAAGCTGAGACTAGGAATACATGAGTAGATACATATTAAAATGAAATTTTAAAATGTGCTCAATACTTCACTATTAAAATATTTTAAAGTATTTTAAGCTTCTTGCATTTGAGTGACCTGTAACATCCTGGTGTATGCTAATTGCCATAGCTATCTCCCAACCTACTTTCACCATATTTTATGTGGGCATTGTAGGCCATCGTAAGGCTTCATTAGGTACAAATTGCTGAATGATTACTGATGAGAGGAAGGTCATAATTGTAATAGGTAACAGAAGCCTGGGGTGGCTTTGGACTATTTAGATGGAACCATTTTGTCTTATTGTTACAAAGGGGGGAAGGAAGTAGTTTAAGATAGTTAGAGACAAGCGAACAAAAGATAGGCAAGCAGAGCTATACAACTTCTACTTTCACTTTCTGCCTACTCCATTACTTCTGGCCTTACAGGAGAAATAGCATGATTGGAATGACCTAAAGGTTAGGGGGTGGGCGAAGTTTATCTGCCAGAAAGTAAATTGAATACTGCTGACTAGCCCTTTTTGAAAGTGAAAAGTAGTAACATTTAACAAAACACCAAGCTACAGTAGGATGGGAAAGGACTCAAATCACATTTGGTCATTGTTTTTTATTCTTCTTCCTAAGTGTGTATCTTTTATGAAGAGAGAAAGGTAGAATTGAGGTGGGGGCTTGGGGAGGGTGGGCAGTGGTTGTGGAGTGGAAAAGAGGCAGAGGGAATTGTGTGCTTGAAAACTGAATGCCTATTATGACACTTCTGCAGCTATAGTTGTTCTAAATGTTACACAAGGAATCAATAAGGTTCTAAATTGTATTCAATCAATAAATACTTTTTGAGCATTTATTCTGTGTCAAAACTGATTTTACAAAGCTCAGAGATCTTTTTTTTAACCACATAAAACTTCTTCATCTGAAGACTGTGCATCTTTAAAAGGTTTATATAAATTATATATGGTCTGATGCCAGTTACAGTTCCTTAAAATAAGCAGGTTGATAAGAAAAATAAAATTTTTAAGGCACACACATACATACAAATACATGCAGAAACATCAGAAAGACAGATAGTAGTTTGAAAAACAGAAATAATAGCCTTTTTACTATTTTCTGGATATTTAAAATATCTACCTCTTCCATAAAGTATACCTTTCCTTTTAAAAAATCATGAGATAACAGGATACAAGATTTAAAATTGAAGTTGATGTTTAGAGTAATCTACCATAATTTCCAAATTCAATTACACTGTTTCTGAATTATGGGTATACAGAGAATCAACACTCAGAACAAGGCAGTTTCTCCATTGGTCAAGTTGGTCAATTCCTTCTACAAAGCTTGAAATAAGAAAATGCTAGACAGATGGAGCAAGAGAAATGGCATATCTCTGATCCAAACGAGTAAATAAAAAGGGTAGTGGCTTATTCAGCACTGAAAAGAATAAAGTATTGGTTAAACAATAAAGAATTTAAAAACAGATTTAAAAAAGAATAAAGTATTGGGTAGAATCCTCTCTTTCCTAAATAAACTATACCACTGAATAATCAAATGAGGACAAATATAACTATATAGAGATATTTCAGCTAATAAATGAAAAATGAATAATTATAATATCCACTTTGCAATCCCTGATTAAATAGTAAATTTAAATAACACACATGAATTTATGTTAACATCAGAAGAAAGGCAACTATATGTTATATGCCTTCTGATAAAAGCACATACCACTCTTTGAAGTATACTTGCTACAAAAATCTAAACTAAATTTTTTCAGGCTTCAGATACAACTACCAATTTAGAGCAAATACAAATGACAAAAGAACTCCGAGAATACAATCAATAAAATTCTGACTGTGGGAAGCTACAGGACAAACAATCTGGTTTCTTCAACAAAGAAATGCAAGGGAGGTTAAAAAAAAAAAAAAAGACAGAGACAGAGAAGGAACCTATAGCTTAAAAATGACTTAAAAGATATATCAACAAATTATAATGTGTGAACATTACTTTTCTGATTAAATATAAAACTATTTTTTTAATTATAAAATTTATGAGACAGCTAAGACCTTAACAATGAAAGGCTATTAAAAATTAATAACATTTTTTTTCATAATGATAATGGCATGTACTTAGGGTTTTTAAAAAGTCCTTATCTGAGTAACATGGCTGAGTAAGACATCCCTTATTGTGTCACCCCCTCAACAACAATGGTTTGGCATTCACCCATGGACAAAAATGCCTTTGTGTGAGCTGTGGGATCCAGCATTACACACCAAAGGGCCCCAGAGGATTCACCCTCTCCTATGTCAGGTAATGGACATACAGATATCAGTCCCAGCTGTGGACCCTGCAGTAGTCCATGAACTGACTCCATATCCTCTCAGCCATGGTCTGGGAGCCCCTGGAAAACAGTATCTTAGACAAGCATCTGTGGATGAGAGACCCATGTGGAAGTCCTAGTATCCAGCAGAGAAGTGCCAGCATACCAATGGAGCAAAAAATGTACAATTTGGATGCATTCAAGAGGCAACACAAAACTTCGAGGAGCATGAGAAATCAAGGAAACATAACAAAAGGATCACAAAAATATTACAGTAACTGATCACAAATACATGGACATCTGTAATTTACCTGATAAAAAAATCAAAATTACTGTTTTAAGGAAGCTCAAAGACGAAAAGAAAACAGAGAAAGTTAAACCAAAATTAAGAAAATAATATTAGAAAATAAGTATAAGAGCAGTCACTTAGCACCACTTACTCAAAATGGCAAACATGTCCCTAGTGACACAATGTTCAAATGGTTGGCCATGAGTTTGCTGGGATGATGGCCTATGGGTCTAATTGGAACTGCAATTTCCCCAAAAGCACTTTTATTTTTTTTTTTATTAGATTTTCCTTGACAATCCCCTGGCCTCCCCTATCCCCCAGTGTCTTATGTCCATTGGTTTTGCTTATATGCATGCATACAAGTCCTTCGGTTGATCTCTTACTCCCCTCCCTTCTGCCCCCCAACCCTCTCTGGCCTTCCCACTGCAGTTTGACAATCAGTTTGAGGCAGCTCTGCCTCTGTATCTATTATTGTTCAAAAGTTTGTAATGGTCTTTATTATCCATGAATGAGTGAGATCATGTGGTATTTTTCCTTCATTGACTGGCTTATTTCACTTAGCATAATGCTCTCCAGTTCCATCCATGCTGTTGCAAATGGTAAGAGTTCCTTCTTTTTTACAGCAGCATAGTATTCCATCGTGTAGATGTACCACAGTTTTCTAATCCATTCATCTACTGATGGGCACTTAGGCTGTTTCCAGATCTTAGCTATGGTGAATTGTGCTGCTATGAACATATGGGTGCACATATCCTTTCTGATTGGTGTTTCTGGTTTCTTGGGATATATTCCTAGAAGTGGGATCACAGGGTCAAATGGGAGTTCCATTTCCAGTTTTTTGAGGAAACTCCATACTGTCTTCCATAGTGGCTGCACCAGTCTGCATTCCCACCAGCAGTGCACAAGTGTTCCTTTTTCTCCACATCCTCTCCAGCACTTGTCGTTTGTTGATTTGTTGATGATAGCCATTCTGACAGGTGTGAGATGGTACCTCATTGTTGTTTTGATTTGCATCTCTCGGATGATTAGTGACTTTGAGCATGTTTTCATATGTCTCTTGGCTTTCTGAATGTCCTCTTTTGAAAGGTGTCTATTTAGATCCTTTGCCCATTTTTTGATTGGATTGTTTATCTTCTTTTTGTTAAGTTGTATGAGTTCCCTATAAATTTTGGAGATTAGGCCCTTATCAGATATGACGTTGGCAAATATGTTTTCCCACGCAGTGGGTTTTCTTGTTGTTTTGTTGATGGTTTCTTTTGCTGTGCAGAAGCTTTTTATTTTGATGTAGTCCCATTTGTTCATTTTCTCTTTAGTTTCAACTGCCCTAGGAGCTGTATCAGTGAAGAAATTGCTTTGGCATATGTCTGAGATTTTGTTGCCTTTGGATTCTTCTAGAATTTTTATGGTTTCCTGTCGTACATTTAAGTCCTTTATCCATTTTGAGTTTATTTTTGTGTATGGTGTAAGTTGGTGGTCTAGTTTCATTTTCTTGCATGTATCTGTCCAATTTTCCCAGCACCATTTATTGAAGAGACTGTCTTGACTCCATTGTATGTTCTTGCCTCCTTTGTCAAATATTAATTGAGCGTATTGGTTGGGGCTGATTTCTGGGCTCTCTATTCTATTCCATTGATCTATATGTCTGTTCTTGTGCCAGTACCAGGCAGTTTTGAGAACAGTGGCTTTGTAATACAGCTTGATATCTGGCATTGAGATCCCACCTACTTTGTTCTTTCTCAGGATCGCTGCAGCTATTCGGGGTCTTTTTTTATTCCAGATGAATTTTTGGAGAGTTCGTTCTAGATCTTTGAAGTAGGCCATTGGTATTTTAATGGGAAGTGCGTTGAATTTATAGATTGCTTTGGGTAGTATGGACATTTTAATGATGTTGATTCTACCAATCCATGAACACGGTATGTTCTTCCATCTGTTTATGTCTTCCTCTATCTCTTTTTTCAATGTCCTGTAGTTTTCTGAGTAGAGGTCTTTTACCTCTTTAGTTAAGTTTATTCCTAGGTATCTTAATTTTTTTGGTGCGATGGTAAATGGGATTGTTTTTATAATCTCTCTTTCTGAAAGTTCACTATTGGTGTATAGAAATGCCTCAGATTTCTTGGGGTTAATTTTGTATCCTGCTACATTGCCAAATTCATGTATTAAGTCTAGTAGTTTTTTGATGGAGTCTCTAGGGTTTTGTATGTATAATATCATGTCGTCTGCAAATAAGGACAGTTTTACTTCCTCTTTTCCAATTTGGATGCCTTTTATTTCTTCTTCTTGTCTAATTGCAATGGCTAATACTTCCAGTACTATGTCGAACAGGAGTGGTGAGAGTGGGCATCCTTGTCTTGTTCCTGTTCTTAGGGGAAATGGTGTTAGTTTTTGTCCATTGAGTATGATGTTGGCTGTGGGCCTGTCATATATGGCTTTTATTATGTTGAGGTATGATCCTTCTATTCCCACCTTGCTGAGAGTTTTTATCAAAAATGGGTGTTGGATTTTGTCGAATGCTTTTTCTGCATCAATTGATATGACCATGTGGTTTTTTTCTTTCAATTTGTTTATGTGATGTATTACGTTTATTGATTTACGGATGTTGTACCATCCTTGCATTCCTGGGATAAATCCTACTTGGTCATGGTGTATGATCTTTCTGATGTACTGTTGGATCCGATTTGCTAAGATTTTGTTGAGTATTTTGGCATCTATGTTCATGAGGGATATTGGCCTGTAATTCTCTTTCGTGGTGTTGTCTTTACCTGGTTTTGGTATTAGGGTGATGCTGGCTTCATAGAATGAGCTTGGAAGTGTTCCTTCCTCTTGGATTTTTTGTAGTAGTCTGAGGAGGATAGGTTTTAGTTCTTCCTTGAAAATAGAAATTTTGAAGCTGAAGAATACAATGAATGAAATGAAAAATGCAACAGAGAGCATCATCAAAATGGATCAAGCAGAAGAAAGAATCTATGAGTTAGAAGACAGAAACTTTGAAATTATCCAGTCAAAAGAGAACAAACAAAAATAATTTTAAAAGGAAAGAAAACCTATGTGATCTATGGATGGAATACTATAAAAAAATTTATGAATCATTTGAGTTCCATTAGGAGAAAAGATGAGGGCAGAAAGCTTATTTAAACAAATGATTAAAAACTTCTAAAATCTGAGGAGAGATTTGGATATCCAAGTGAATAAAGCTCATAAGTAACCAAATAAACTCAACTTAAAGAGATCTTCTCCAAGACATATCATAATAAAACTGCCAAAAATCAACAGCAAAGAGAGAATCTTAAAATCAGCAAGAGAAAACAAGCTTGTAACTTACAAGGGAACCCATGTAGGCCCGAAAAGAATGGAATGATATATTCAAAGTGCTGGGAAAGGGGGAGGGTGGGCGTGACAAAATCTAGAATATAATAATTAGAATACTCTAATTTGGCAAAGTTCTCCTTCAGAAATGAAGGAAAGATAAAGACTTTCCCTGACAGATAAAAGCTGAGATTATTAATTACCCCTAGATCTGCCTTATAAAAAATGTTGAAAGGAATGCTTTAAGCTGAAATAAAAGAGTGCTAATAAGTAACATAAAAACATATGAAAACATACAAGACACTGATAAAGTTAAGTATATAGTCAAATTTAGAGTATGCTAATACTATATATAATATGGGAATGTTGTAAATACTATAAATGTTAAAGAACACAAGTATTAAAAATAGCTATAGCTGCAATAATTTGTTAATGAATACAAAATATAAAAAGATAAAATTGTGACATCAAAACATAAAAGAAGGGAGTAAAAGTGTAGTTTTTATATAATTGAATTTAAATTGTTAGGGTAAAACAATTACGTCTGTGCAAGCCTCAGAGTAACCACAAAGCAAAAACCTACAATAAATACACACACACAAAAAAAGAAAAGGGAATCAAAGCATACTGCTATGGAAAAATGATTAAATTATAAAGGAAAGCAACAAGAGAGAAACAAAGAAAGAAGAAAAATACAAAACAGTCAGAATGCAATAAGATGGCATTAGTAAGTCCTTACCTATCCATCATTACTATTAATGTAAATAGATTAAACTCTTCATCAAAAGGCATAGAGTGACTGGCCAGATTTAAAAAAAAAGATCCAATTATAAGACATTAATTGTAAACATAAAAGATTTAGAAGAATCCATAGGCAACAAAATATCAGACATATGTTGTAGCAATATCTTTACCGATGCAACTCCTAGGACAATGGAAACTAAGGAGAAAATAAATAGGACTACATCAAAATAAAAAGCTTCTGCACAGCAAAAGCAATCACCAACAAAACAACAAGAAAGCCCATTGCATGGGAGAACATATTTGCCAATGTTATCTCTGATAAGGGTTTAATCTCCAACATTTACAGGGAACTCATACAACTTAACAAAAGGAAGATAAACAATCCAATCAAAAAATGGGCAAAGGACCTAAATAGACACTTTTTGAAAGAGGACCTACAGAAGGCCGAGAGACATATGAAAACATGTTCAAAGTCACTAATCATCTAAGAGATGCAAATCAAAATTCAATGAGGTACTATCTCATACCTGTCAGAATGGCTATCATCAACAAATCAACAAACAACAAGTGCTGGTGAGGATGTGGAGAAAAAGGAACCCTCATGCAGTGCTGGTGGGAATGCAGACTGGTGCAGCCACTGTGGAGAACAGTATAGAGTTTCTTCAAAAAATTAAAAATGCAACTCCCATTCAACCCAGTAATCCCACTTCTAGGAAACCAGAAACACCAATCAGAAAGGATATATGCACC
>NW_005354464.1:1885708-1887653 GCF_000412655.1 Myotis brandtii | reverse complement strand
GAGCAATGCCGGGGGCGGGGGGGAAGAAGACTTATGTAATACTTTAAACAATTAAGAAAAATTTTTAAAAAATACATTAATTTCAGCTTAGGGATACACATAGGTTCAAAGTGAAGGGATGGAAAAAAGATATTCTGTGCAATTGGAAACCAAAAGGAAGCAGGAACAGCTATATTTATATCAGACAAAATAGACTTTAAGCCAAAAATAGTAACAAGAGACAAAGAAAATCACTATTTATATATATAAAATAGAGAAATATGCTAATTAACCAGGACGCCATAATGGGTTGACCGGACAGGAGATTGTGCGCGCAGCATCGGGGGTAGGACGGCAGGGGCCTCCGCACGCCAGCGCTGGGAGAAGGCCTGATCAGCAGTGGCCGCAGCTGCTTCAAGGGCCGGAGAGGGAGGCAGGGCTGGACTGGCAGTGGCCACGGCTGCTGCGGGCCGAGAGAGCAAGGCAGGGCCGGACCAGAGAGTGGGCGGTGCCGTGATTTCGAATCGCGCGCTGGGCTCCTAGTATAATTATAAAGTGGGTGCCTGACCGGTGTGGCTCAGTGGTTGAGCATCGACCTATGAACCAGAAGGTCATAGGATTCTTAGTGGCACATGCCTGGGTTGTGGGCTCAATCACCAGTAGGGGGCATACAGGAGGCAGCTGATCAATTATTCTCTTTCATCATTGATGTTTCTGTCTCTCTCCCTCTCCCTTCCTCTCTGAAATCAATTAAAAATATATTTTTTAAAAAGTGTGAAGCTTCAGAGATAACAGCTGTTGCTTAAAATAAAGGGGGGGTAATTAATCAAGAGGATATAGCAATCATAAATATACATGCACCCAACATCAGGGCATCAAAATATATTAAGCAAATATTGACTGATTTGAAGGCAGAAATAATACAATAAATATTGGCAAACTGAATTCAACAGCACATTAAGAGGATTATACACCCATGATCAAGTGGGATTTATCCTTGTGATGTAAGGATGAAGAAGTCAATAAGTGTGATACACCACATTAATAGAATGAAAGTTTAAAATCATATGATAATCTAAAATAGATACAGAAAAAACATCTGACAAAACACCACATCCTTTCATGATAACAACTCTCAACAAATTGAGTATAGAAGAGACATATTTCAACATATTAAAGGCCATATATGAGAAGCCCACAGCTAACAAAAAATAATCAACAAAATGAAAAGGTGACCTATGGAATGGAAGAAAATATTTGCAAATCATATACCTAATAAGGGCTTAATACCCAAAATATGTAAGGAACTCTTACAACTCAATAACAAAAAACAATCCAATTAGGGAATAGGTAGGGAAACTGAATAGACATTTCTTCAAAGAAGACATGCAAATGTCTAACAGGTACGTGAAAAGATGCTCAATATCACTAATCATCAGGAAAATGCAAATCAAGACTATAATGAGATATCACCGCACACCTGTTAAAGTGGCCATCATCAAAAAGATAAGAGCCAAGATAAAAAAAATGGCGGAGGCTTAGACGGACGTGTTGGTGTTTTGTCCCGGACCAGATAAGGGCGAGCAGCTGAAACGGGTAACATACAGCCCGAACAAGCAGAGGAGATTCAGCTGAGAGACAGTCTGCAGCCAGGAAAGACAGAGAACTCCTAGAAAATGGGGATGGTTAGAGATTGAGGCTGAAACCTCCCCCTGGGCACCAGCTCAGCCGCGAGACCACGCCATCTTGAGTGGCTGTTATCTGCATCCAGAGATTGGCTACTAACCCGGAGGCAACAGCTCTCAAGCAGCGCAACTACATGAACTCAGAGGAGACCTGCTTCCCTCCACGGAAAGGTTAGACTTACCCCAAAGGTGCAGTTTGCAATTCAGGTTGGAGCGAGGAACGCGCGTGCGCGTGCGGGGGGAAATCTGCGCCCCCCAAAATCCGCGCCCATAGAGGCCAG
>NW_005354464.1:1858801-1885141 GCF_000412655.1 Myotis brandtii | reverse complement strand
AGTGCTGCAGGAACTTTGGCCTGGAAGTGCGCGAGCACCTTGGAACTGATCCTGCGTGCACTTCGGGCTTCAGAGCCCTGGGCTGGGAGAAAACTCGCCCGCAGCACCAGGAACTAATCCTACTCGCACTGCCGGCTTCGGGGAGCCCTGGGCCGGGAGCAATCGCGCGAACGGGAATTTGTCTGCCTAGCACAGGCCCAAGGATCCCTTTTCTCGGGGCAGGAGGCAGCACCAAGCACCAGTGACTTGACTGTGTTTCTTATCACCTGCGCCTGAGATCCTGATTCCCTGTGCATTCATACTAAGAGCCAGTGAATCCAATTCCTGGTGCAAGGGCACACAGGGACCCTGATTCTCAAGGCGAAGTCGCGCAAAGCAACAGAGACTCTGATACTGGACTCTTGGGGAACTCTGACTCCTGGCGCATGCTAGGGGGCTCTGGTTTTCAACACGCTCCAGGGGGGTCTCTATTTCAGCACGGTGCAGGCAGGGTCCCTAATTCTAAGGGCACATACGAGGCCACATTGAGCGCTGGCAACACTGACTCAGAGCGAGCCTGGTTCCCACCAACCAACAACAACCACACATCTTAGTGTCAGAGCTCTTCAGTGACACTAAGGTGGTGGGAGGCTCCCACTGCACACGGCCCAGGCCCACGCAACCCGACCTTTGATCCATCGGGAGATAAGCAGAATGAAGAAACGACACAACACCCAGAGGAAAGACAATGAGGAATCACCAAGAAAGGAAATTAATGAAGTTGAAGCGTGCAACATGACAGAAAAAGAATTCAGAATAATGGTTGTACAATTCATTCACCGGATGGATGAGAAAATCAACAACCTATGCAAGAATCAGGAAGAAATGAAAAGTGATATAGCTACAATCAAAAACACCATGGAAAGTTTCAACAGCAGACTAGAAGAAGCAGAGGACCGAATTAGTGAGTTAGAAGATAAGGCAGAGAAACAAGCTCAATCTGAACAGCAACTGGAGAAAAAAATTAAAAAACAGGAGGAGAGCCTAAGGGAGCTTCGGGACAACATGAAACGAAGTAACATACGCATAATAGGGCTGCAAGAGGGACAAGAAGAGCAGCAAGGATTAGAAAATCTATTTGAAGAAATAATGACAGAAAACTTCCCAGATATGGGGAAGAAAAAAGTTACACAAGTACAGAGAGTCCCAGGCAAGATGAACCCCAAAAGACCCACACCAAGACACGTCATAATAACGATGGCAAATGTACAAGACAAAGAGAGAATCTTAAAGGCTGCAAGAGAGAAACAGAGAGTTACCTACAAAGGATCCCCCATCAGATTATCAAACGATTTCTCAACAGAAACACATCAGGCCAGGAAAGAATGGACAGAAATTTACAAAGTGATGCAAAGCAAAGGACTGAATCCAAGAATACTCTATCCAGCAAGGCTATCATTCAAAATTGAAGGGGAAATAAGAAGCTTCACAGACAAAAAAAGGCTAAGGGAGTTCATCACCACCAAGCCAGCAATGCAAGAAATGCTAAAGGGACTGGTGTAAAAAGAAGAAATAAAAAGCCCAGAAAGAAAACAGCCACACAAAAAAAGAAATGGCTACAAACAAGTACCTTTCAATAATAACTTTAAACGTAAATGGACTAAATGGTCCAATCAAAAGACATCGAGTGGCTGAATGGATAAAAAAACATGACCCATACATTTGCTGTCTACAAGAGACCCACCTCATTAAAAGGGACTCACACAGACTGAAAGTGAAGGGATGGAAAAATATCTTTCAGGCAAATGGAAATGAAAAAAAAGCTGGGGTAGCAATACTTATATCCGACAAAATAGACCTCAAAGTGAAGGCCATAACAAGAGATAAGGAAGGCCACTTCATAATACTAAAGGGATCAATACAACAAGAGGATATAACCCTGATAAACATATATGCACCCAATGCAGGAGCACCCACATACATAAGAAAACTCCTGGAAGACATCAGGGGAGAGATCGACAACAATACAATCATAGTAGGGGACTTTAATACACCACTGACATCACTGGATAAATCTGCTAGACAAAAAATCAGCAAAGAAACAGCAATCCTAAATGACTCACTAGATCAGATGGACTTAATTGACATCTTCAGAACACTTCACCCCAAAGCAACAAAATATACGTTCTTCTCAAGTGCTCATGGGACATCTTCAAAAATAGACCACATATTGGGTCACAAACAAAGTCTCCCCAAATTCAAGAAGATTGAAATCATACCAAGCATCTTCTCAGACCACAAGGGCATAATATTAGAAATAAACTACAATAAAAACAACCCAAAATACTCAAACACTTGGAAGCTGAATAGCATGTTATTAAATATTGATTGGGTTACCAATGAGATCAAAGAAGAAATTAAAAACATCCTGGAAACTAATGACAATGAAAACACAACAATCCAAAACCTTTGGGACACAATGAAAGCAGTCCTGAGAGGGAAGTTTATAGCTCTACAGGCCTACCTCAACAAACAAGAAAAAATGGTAGTAAATCATCTAAATCTACAGCTCAAAGAATTAGAAAGAGAGCAACAAGAAAAGCCCAGAGTGAGCAGAAGGAAGGAGATAATAAAGATTAGAGCAGAAATAAATGACATAGAGACCAAAAAAACAATACAGAAAATCAATGAAACCAAGAGCTGGTTCTTTGAAAGGATAAACAAGATCGACAAACCTCTAGCCAGGCTCACCAAAAAGCAAAGAGAGAGGACCCAAATAAACCAAATCAGAAATGATAGAGGCGAAATAACAACAGACCCCACAGAAATACAAATGATTGTTAAAAAATACTATGAACAACTCTACTCCAACAAACTAGACAACCTGGAGGAAATGGACATATTTCTAGAAAAATACAACATTCCAAAACTTAATCAGGAAGAATCTAAAAATCTCAACAGGCCAATAACTATGGAAGAAATTGAAGCAGTCATCAGAAAGCTTCCAGCAAACAAAAGCCCAGGACCAGACGGCTTCACAGGGGAGTTTTACCAAACATTCAAGGAAGAACTAAAACCTATCCTCCTCAGACTACTACAAAAAATCCAAGAGGAAGGAACACTTCCAAGCTCATTCTATGAAGCCAGCATCACCCTAATACCAAAACCAGGTAAAGACAACACAATGAAAGAGAATTACAGGCCAATATCCCTCATGAACATAGATGCCAAAATCCTCAACAAAATCTTAGCAAATCGGATCCAGCAGTACATCAGAAAGATCATACACCATGACCAAGTAGGATTTATCCCAGGGATGCAAGGATGGTACAATATCCGCAAATCAATCAACGTGATACATCACATAAACAAATTGAAGGAAAAAAACCACATAGTCATATCAATTGATGCAGAAAAAGCATTTGACAAAATTCAACACCCATTTTTGATAAAAACTCTCAGCAAGGTGGGAATAGAAGGATCATACCTCAACATAATAAAAGCCATATATGACAAACCCACAGCCAACATCATACTCAATGGACAAAAACTAACACCATTTCCCCTAAAAACAGGAACAAGACAGGGATGCCCACTCTCACCACTCCTGTTCGACATAGTACTGGAAGTATTAGCCATTGCAATTAGACAAGAAGAAGAAATAAAAGGCATCCAAATTGGAAAAGAGGAAGTAAAACTGTCCTTATTTGCAGATGACATGATATTATACTTAAAAAACCCTAAAGACTCCATCAAAAAACTATTAGACTTAATAAAAGAATTCGGCAATGTAGCAGGATACAGAATTAACGCCAAGAAATCTATGGCATTTCTATACACCAATAGTGAACTTGCAGAAAGAGAGACTAAAAAAGCAATCCCATTTACCATCTCACCAAAAAAATTAAGCTACCTAGGAATAAACTTAACTAAAGAGGTAAAAGACCTCTACTCAGAAAACTACAGGACGTTGAAAAAAGAGATAGAGGAAGACATAAAGAGATGGAAGAACATACCATGTTCTTGGATTGGTAGAATCAACATCATTAAAATGTCCATACTGCCCAAAGCAATCTATAAATTCAACGCACTTCCCATTAAAATACCAACGGCATATTTCACAGACCTAGAACGAACTCTCCAAAAATTCATCTGGAACAAAAAACGACCCCGAATAGCTGCAGCGATCCTGAGAAAGAAGAAAGTAGGTGGGATCTCAATACCAGATATCAAGCTGTATTACAAAGCCACTGTTCTCAAAACTGCCTGGTACTGGCACAAGAACAGACATATAGATCAATGGAATAGAATAGAGAGCCCAGAAATCAGCCCCAACCAATACGCTCAATTAATATTTGACAAAGGAGGCAAGAACATACAATGGAGTCAAGACAGTCTCTTCAATAAATGGTGTTGGGAAAATTGGACAGATACATGCAAGAAAATGAAACTAGACCACCAACTTACACCATACACAAAAATAAACTCAAAATGGATAAAGGACTTAAATATACGACGGGAAACCATAAAAATACTAGAAGAATCCAAAGGCAACAAAATCTCAGACATATGCCGAAGCAATTTCTTCACCGATACAGATCCTAGGGCATTGGAAACTAAAGAGAAAATAAACAAATGGGACTACATCAAAATAAAAAGTTTCTGCACAGCAAAAGAAACCATCAACAAAACAACAAGAAAGCCCACTACATGGGAGAACATATTTGCCAACATTATATCTGATAAGGGCCTAATCTCCAAAATTTATAGGGAACTCATACAACTTAACAAAAGGAAGATAAACAATCCAATCAAAAAATGGGCAAAGGATCTAAATAGACACCTTTCAAAAGAGGACATTCAGAAAGCCAAGAGACATATGAAAACATGCTCAAAGTCACTAATCATCCGAGAGATGCAAATCAAAACAACAATGAGGTACCATCTCACACCTGTCAGACTGGCTATCATCAACAAATCAACAAATGACAAGTGCTGGAGAGGATGTGGAGAAAAAGGAACACTTGTGCACTGCTGGTGGGAATGCAGACTGGTGCAGCCACTATGGAAGACAGTATGGAGTTTCCTCAAAAAGCTGGAAATGGAACTCCCATTTGACCCTGTGATCCCACTTCTAGGAATATATCCCAAGAAACCAGAAACACCAATCAGAAAGGATCTATGCACCCCTATGTTCATAGCAGCACAATTCACCATAGCTAAGATTTGGAAACAGCCTAAGTGCCCATCAGTAGATGAATGGATTAGAAAACTGTGGTACATCTACACGATGGAATACTATGCTGCTGTAAAAAAGAAGGAACTCTTACCATTTGCAACGGCATGGATGGAACTGGAGAGCATTATGCTAAGTGAAATAAGCCAGTCAATGAAGGAAAAATACCACATGATCTCACTCATTCATGGATAATAAAGACCATTACAAACTTTTGAACAATAATAGATACAGAGGCAGAGCTGCCTCAAACTGATTGTCAAACTGCAGTGGGAAGGCCAGAGAGGGTTGGGGGGCAGAAGGGAGGGGAGTAAGAGATCAACCGAAGGACTTGTATGCATGCATATAAGCATAACTAATGGACATAAGACACTGGGGGGTAAGGGAGGGCAGGGGATTGTCAAGGGCAGGGGGGGGGAAGGACACATATGTAATACCCTTTGTAATACTTATTATAATATTTTTTAAAAAGAATTTAAAAAAAAGAAAAAAAACAAAAAGATAAGAGCCAAGTATTGGCAAAGATGTGGAGAAAAAAAAACAACCTTTGTATATTGTTGGTGATATAAATTGGCCTTATTATAATATTTTTTAAAAAGAATTTAAAAAAAAGAAAAAAAACAAAAAGATAAGAGCCAAGTATTGGCAAAGATGTGGAGAAAAAAAAACAACCTTTGTATATTGTTGGTGGGGATATAAATTGGTGTAGCCATTACAGAAAATAGTGTTAAGGTTCCTCAAAAAACAAAAAAATATATCTATCAAATAATTAAAAATTCAACTTCTAGGTATATTTCCAAAGGAAATGAAATCAGGACCTTGAGAAAATATTTGCACTCTCCCATGTTCACTGCAATGCTATTCATAAGAGCCACAGGATGGAAATAACTACGTCTGTCAATGGATACAGAAGATATGGTTTATATATACAATGAAATATTTTTCAGCCATGAAGAAGGACCTTTTGCCATTTGCATTAGTACTGATGGCTCTTAAGGGCATTATGCTAAGTGACAAATCTTGGTGTTCCTCAAGTTTTGCTATGTCTGACATTCCTACAATTACTATCTTCCACCAATATACATTGACCATATATATCTTTACTCTGGACTTTTGTGCCTCAGGTGGTGGGTGACTATTTCTATGCCGTATTATTACCTACTAAGAGAGAACTGAGTTCTGCAGCATTGACATTGTTGTATGATAGGGTTTATTCAATTATTTAAATACTAGAGGCCCAGTGCATGGATTTGTGCACCGGTAGGGTCCCTTGGCCTGGCCTGCGGGGATGGGGCCGAAACCAGCCCTCTGACATCCCCCGAGGGGTCCCAGACTGTGAGAGGGCACAGGCCAGGCCGAGGGACCCCACCCAAGCTTGATTGGGGCAGGGAGGGACCGCGGGAGGACTCCAGGGCATGTCTGGCCCATCTTGCCCAATCCTGATTGGGGCCATCGGGGCCGGGGAGGGACCACGGGAGTAACCTACCAGTTGGAGCATCTGCCCCCTGATGGTCAGTGTGCGTCATAGCGACTGATTGAGTGGTCAAATGATCTGTTGGACACTTAGAATATTAGGCTTTTATTATATAGGATTTTATTATACTTTGCACTTACAATTTCATTTAGATATCAGTGGAAAAGTGAAAGAGCTAATGCTAATGATAAAATGTGTAGATTTCACGAGTGCAATTCAAATAATAAAGAGATGGAAATAATTAGGCATGTCAAAGAGAGGGACTCTTTGGCTTCATTGGATATGTAAAGGAGTTGAGGCACTCGACTGTGAAGGAAATGAACAAAATTAAAGCCATATGTGAAATGCTAGAAATTACAACACCAAAATGTATGTACACATTTCTTTTTTAGTTCTCTGAAAATGGAAACCCTCCTATAACATTTAATTCTGTTGAATTTTATACATCTAACTTGCATGTCTTTTTTAATGATTGCATTAAGTATAAAGTGTTGTGTTTCCTGTTGCCAACGCTGCCTGAGTTGTGTGTACAGGCTACTGCTAAAGCCACAACTTTCTGTGGTGTCCTGGAATTGTTCCCTCTGCTTCCCCTTTCATACTCAGGGGTGATAAGTGCTCCCCTGTTATTGCTAAGCCCATGATTCTTCACCATCCTTTATGGGTCTTCCTAAATCCTGTCCACATCTTTGTGAATATTCCCTTCATTCCATGTTCCTTAATTCCCCTGTTTGAGTGAGCCATCTGTTTCTTTTTGGAACACTCACTGATAAACCAGGCATGAGAACCCAGGAGATATGAAGTGCTCCTAAAATTAGCTTGGACATGGTCTTAAGCCCCCTGACTACTTAACCTGATGTGACTTAGTGACAGAATGTGAAGGAAAATATGATTATAGTAGAAGTAAAACCTACACATTTCTAATTTTTTTAGTGCCATTAGGATTTTGTTTAAAATTAGTGTGGTAATTTTCATTCATGTAAATAACAATGATGTATTCCTCATCCAGATATTTAATTTTATTCCAAGTTTGTTAAACCTCACTTGAATGTGTGAAGATCACCCCTTTAAGAAGAATAGCAGAACCAGGGGGTTAATTCCATGAAATTAATCTAATCTAAGCTCTATGTCTGACATTCTGGATGATTTTACTACTCCTTATCTCTACATATCTTTTAAATGTGAATAACTTTATCTGAGTCTAGACTAAATTAATTAATAGTTTAAAAGTCTGCCTTTTTTCTCTTCTCCAAAGATACAAGGTGATTATGATTGTGGGTTTAAATAAGTAAGTTCTATTTTTTTACCAAATAAATCGTGTTTATTGAGATATAATTGACAGTTCAGGTTTACAGTGTGTAGATTTGATACATTTGTATATTGCAATGTGATTACCATTGCAGTGTTAGCTAACATCTCTATCACCTCAGAAAATTATCATTCCTTTTTCATAGTGTGAACAATTAAACTCTAGTCTCTTGACAGCTTTGAAGTTTATAAAATAGTATTGTTGAGTATAATCACTATGTTTATGCATTAGTTCTCCAAAAATTATTTATCTACTGGTTGCAAATTTGTACACTTACTATCTCCCCAAGTCCCCACCCCTAGCCCCTGGTAACCACCATTCTACTCTCTGCATCTATGAGTTTACTTTTTTTCCTTTTTCTTTCTCTCTTTATTGATTAAGGTATTACATATGTGTCCTTATTCCCCCATATCCCCCCTCACCCCCCCACTCATGCCCTGACCCTCCTCGTGTCTGTGTCCATTGGTTAGGCTTATATGCATGCATACAAGTCCTTTGGTTGATCTCTCCCCCTTACTCCCACCCTCCCCTTCCTTCCCTCTGAGGTTTGATGGTCTGATCGATGCTTCTCTGTTTCTGGACCTGTTTTTGTTCATCAGCTTATGTTGTTCAATATATTCCACAAATGAGTGAGATCATGTGATATTTATCTTTCTCTGACTGGCTTATTTCTCTTAGCATAATGCTCTCCAGTTCCATCCATGCTGTTGCAAACGGCAAGAATTCCTTCTTTTTTTACCACAGTGTAGTATTCCATTGTGTAGATGTACCACAGGTTTTTAATCCACTCATCTGCATAAGTTCTAATAATTTTTTTAATCTGCACTTTTAATACTGTCTGCTTATTGCTTGACACTGGATGTTTGTCACAATGGGCCAAGCCCTGAGACCTGAGAAAGAGTTCCATTTGAAAATAGAGCACTGAATTTAAAATATCCCTAAAACTGTTCAATTCTATTTTATTGTTATTGTTAAGGCAAGAGGGGAATTTACCCTTACATACATCTAAGTCACTAGTAGATGGCTTTTCCTTGCTTCTGCCTTTCATCAGGCCAAAAAGAGAAAAACTCATTTTATTAGTTCCATTTATTTTCCGGTGTCATTGTGATGAAGCAAGGCCTCCTTAGACAGTTACCTTCAAGCCATTCTCCAACTGCCACTCACTTTGGGTTATTTTCTGCTGCCACCAAGTATCAAAAAAGATAGATGGTAAAAGAATGGGTTCTCTTCAAGGGCCACATCCACTCTCTCTGTAACGTGCTGCTGTGATAGAAGTCCCAATATGGCCAACAGTCCATTCAAGAGAGCCACAGCTGAGCACAGAGGAGGAGGCACTGGGTGTGGCCTTAGGAGGCAGTCTGCATGGAGGCCCCTGCCACCATCAACGTTATGATCTTGACCAAGTCATTTAACTCCTCTGAGTCTCACTCTTCTCAAATGTGAATTGAAGAGAATATTCTCTTTTCAGCAGAGCTCAAACACTTTAGTGAGACTCAAATAAGCTAATGTGTATTCTGCACACTCAAAATTGCTAAACCCAATGTTCTGTTATTGTGGATTCTGCGGTTTTGTTTAGGAATTCCAATCAAAGTATTAATCTCCCAGTCACTTGCCATCTAATTTTCTGAACTCTGCTTTTTGAAGGATGATTCCAAATACAATCATTCAGCGCTCTCTCTCTCTCTTTCTCTCTCTCTTTCTCTCTCTCTCTCTCTCTCTCTCTCTCTTCTCTCTCTCACACACACACACACACACACACACACCATTTCCTTGGGTGGAGGGTTTTACCAATGCTCTGAAATATCATCTCCATTGCCTGCCCTCAACTCTATCTGCAAAAATTTCCCATTTGGTCATTTCACTCAGCCCTCTGAGCTGAACTTCTGGTTTCAATCAGTGCCTTCAAGATACCCCACTCATCCTTGAAAGGCCCCTACTTTTTTAAATCTGGCCCCTCTCCTAAAAAGAGAGGTGCTGCTCCCCTGGGGAGGTCTCCTCAGCACCCCTCTCACAGAGACCCATTTCTCTACCTGGGTCTCTGATCCATTATTTCTTCTCAGAGGACATTAGCTAGAATACTAACACATCTGCGTATCATTAAAATTCCACTTTTCTCTGCCTCAAGTTTTCTGTACACATCCAGACACCATAGTGATTCTTGGAGAGCTTTGCTGCAAACCAATACCCTTAGAAATACTACCCCAGTTTGCTCCCATCCTCTGTCCACTGAGGCAGCCCTTCAGATTGCTTGTTCACAGTCCAGTAAGTCTGCCAAGTCTTAAAAGCAGGAAGAGTTGTGTTCTCCTCAGGAATTGCTCTATTTTTGTCTCATGGGCACATGAAATTGTGCAATTGATCAGCTTTTCCTATTCATTTCAGTGGCAAGAAAACTTGCTTAGATCAAATATTCTCCCAATTCTCCACTTTATGGACTGAATTGTGTTCACCCAAGATTCATATGTTGAAGCCCAATCGCCCGTGCCTCAGAATGTGGCTCTATTTGGATATAGGGCTTCCAGAGAAGTAATTAAATTAAAATAAGGCCATTAGGGTGAGCGCTAATCTAATCCGACTGGTGTCTTTACAAGAAGAGGAGATTAGGATATACGGAGAAACACCAGGATGTGCGTGCACAGAGAAAAGTCACATGAAGAGGCAGCCAGAGGATGCCATCTGCAACCCAAAGAAAAAGGTCCCAGAGGAAACAACTTGGCTGGCACCTTGACCTTGGACTTACAGCCTCTAGAACTGTTAAGAAAATAAATTTCTGTTGTTTAAGTGACTCCGTTTGTAGTATTTTGTTATGGCAGCTCTCACAATTTAATACAAGTTTTGGTTCCGAGAAGTGAGGCCCTGCTGTAATAAATGCCTAAAAATGTGGAAGTGAGTTTGTTTCTGTTTCAGAGGATTTGAAAGTGAGTTTGTTTCTGTTCCTTTGCTTTGTTTTTCATTCCACATATACAGAGAACAAGCTGATGGTTGTGAAGGGGAGGGGAGGAGGGAATGGGCAGAGAAGGGGAAGGGGATTAAGTACAAACTGCCACTTGTAAGTCACGGGGATATAATGTACAGCATAGGTAATAGAGTCAATAATATCACATTACCTGTGTATGGTGACAGACGGTTTACTAGATTTATTGCAGTGAGCACTTTGTAAGGTATGTAAATGTTGAAGTACTATGTTGTATACCTGAAACTAATAAAATATTTTATGTCAACTCTAGTTAAAAATAAAATTTTGAAAAAGATTTAATAACACAATAGTAAAAATAAAAATGTGGAAGTGTCTTTGGAACTGGATAATGGGTAGAAGCTAGAAGACTTTTGAGGTACGTGTTTGAAAAAGCCAAGATTGCCTTCAAGAGATGACTGGTAGTCAATGGACATTAAAGATGATTGTGGTGAGGTCCCAGACAGAAATGAGGAACATATTATTAGACCCTGGCAGAAAGATGATCTCTGTGATAGAGTGCAAAGAACTTGGCTGAATTGAGGTCTGCTGCATTGTGGAAGGCAGCATTTATGAGTGACAAACTTGGATATTTAGCTGAGGAGATGTCTAAGCAAAATATTGAAGGTGGCCTGAGATCTCATACCTGTTATAGGAAAACACGAAGGGAGAGAAATGGATTGAAGGAATTGTTAAGCAAAAAGGAACCAAAACTTGAAGATTAGAAGGTTAACGTATCTATATTGAAAAAGCAAACAAAGAAAAAACTAGGAAAACATGTTTTGGAGAGAACACCAAAGATATTACTGGGCAATCACTTCATAAAGAGACTAAGGGTGGATCCAAACAGCCATCCCAGCAGAAGCCAGGAACAGACATGAGCTATATCAGCAGAAACACTGCCTCCTTGAACGGAAGGGGACAGAGATGGGATAAACTGAGGGAAGGCTGCCGGGCTTGGACTGCAATATCAGCTCTCCCCTGGGTCTCCAGCCTCCTGGCCCACCCTACAGGTTTTGGAATTGCCATCCTCCTTAGCCATGTGAGCCAATTCCTTAAAAACACTTAAGTTATATATACTATTTCTTTTCTCTGGACAAGCTTGACTAATACACTCCAACCTTAGCAAGTATAGAGATCTACCCAGAGCATATTTGTATCCTGGCCTGACTCCTATTTTGTGTTTTTGACATGTTCATATCTTTGTTTTATTTCATTCTTTCTCACTTACTTTTAATTTAACTTACTGCACTCTGTGTAATTTGTGAGCCAAATCATATCCTCTGGCATAGGAAGGCTGTAATCAAACATGGACAGACTGCCTCTTGGATGTTACCACTCTTTTCTGAGATTCCTAGTCTTGACTGCAACGACCGGATGATGCCCGGAAACCTGGTGTCTGCGAAGTAACTTTGTGGAACCTCTTGCTAAGCTTTTCATAAGATGAAATTGGACTCTATGTCAAATGTCCTAAAGTCATCTTTCCATGACTCTGCTGTTCCTCCTATTGGTGTCCTTACTGCTTTATTGTTAGTAAGAGGTAAACACTCGGTGCCAGAGTAAGATTGTAAAGCATCATCTTAGGAACGAGCTTCTCACTGCTGTTGTTTATAGAAAGATGGAAGTCGGGCGTTTTTCCTAAGTATGGGAAATCAACGTGTTGAGAGTCACAAAGGTAATGAGAGCGTTATTTCGGTGGGAGAAATACGAAAGAGGAAGGTATGAGAAACAGGCTTTTTAGGAGGTTCGCGGGAAGGTGAAGTTCACAGGCCCCATGTGTTTGTGGAGAGACGGTCAGTGTGGCAGTCCCAGAGGGGACCCTCACGGACAGCTGTCCTTCCAAAGGTTAGCCCCCACACCGGCTACTGCAGGCGACCTCTCTCAACATTTGTGAATGGTGCACATATAATGGGCTTGATACACAAATTATTTTCCAAGATTCTTGCAAAGTAATATAAAAGTAGTTCTCTGAGCATCCGCTATTGTTGTTTGTTCATAACAACCCAGCCATTAAAGTGTTCTGAAAAATGTATCATCGAGCCATGTAATGTGGAAAAGATATCCCTCTTTAAAAAAACAACAACAATATTTGGCCCAGCCAAATGATGGCTCAGTGGTGGGGCCTCGACCTATGAACCAAGAGGTCATGGTTCAATTCCCGTTTGGGGCACATACCCGGTTGCGGGCTAGATCTCCAGGATGGAGCATGGAGGAGGCAGCTGATCAATGATTCTCTCTCATCATTGATGTATCTATCTCCCTCTCCCTTCCTCTCTGAAATCAAGAAAAATATATTTTAAAAAACCACAATACTGGCTCACAGAAATATTCTGATAATTTACTCTTGGCAAAAAGGGAAGGTTGCTACTAACTATAAGCTTCAAAATAATTTTGTCTTAAACGAGAGATGATTTAAAATGGGGCTATGGGACAGGGTAGCCACACCCGAGTATGTTTCATGAAGGTGCTGTGCTTTCTTTTTCCAATATTTCTCTAGAATTTTCAACCTCATTGTATGTGATAATTCCTACCTGACTGTATTATTCTAAACCATGTTCTTTTCTTGCCTCCAGCTGTGGTAATGGGAAATAAACAAGGCTGATATTTACAACTCCATTTTCTTACTTACTGAAATATTCTGTGATTTCACTCCCTGATTGGATTCATACAATTACTGGTTTGCTATTTTCCAAGCTATTGAGCTCTGGTTGCAACTAGATCAGAATCCGACAGCCAGTGTTGCTCACTGGAACGGTACATTCTTGTGGCATAATTCCCACATCATCATCACTGATTTCCAGTAGCAAAGGGCAACCTAATTTTTAGGTTTCAGAGTTCACTCTTACATATGTTTATTACACCAAATGTGAAAGACTTATTTGAAAAATAACTACTAGGGAATAAGAGAATGTTTGTTCATGCATATGTTACACAAATTGCCCCTTGGATGTTTTTGCTTCTTTCAAAAAATGGGAAACTATCCGAATCTCCACATATTTATTCTGAGGTTTGGGCATAATAATTTTAGGAAAGGGATGATTTGGCACTAACGTAGAGTTTTACATTTAGCATTATGTCATCCTGTATTTCATATACAGAAAACTTTTGTATTAAGTGCCATGCATAAATGAGAGCCTGTCATATTTGCAAAGATGGGCTTTGTCACATTGGTAGTAAAAGGGTGGTATTCTTCAAACTTGCCATTTACTTTGATGATAAGAGAGACATTTTGGAAGACTTCCAGGTGGCAGGGATTGTTGGGGATTACTGTGTGCGTGTGTGTGTGTGTGTGTGTGTGTGTGTGTGTGTGTGTGTGTGTGTAAGGATGTGTGAAATTTTTGAGATCACTAAAAGAGTTAATATCGCCCTAGCCAGTTTGGCTCAGTGGATAGAACATTGGCCTGTGGACTGAAGGGTTCTTGGTTCGATTGGTGTTACTAGGCTGACTTTTTTCGGGGATTCTGAAAAACTGTCCAGTACTCTTTGAAGTACTGAGTGGCATCAGTTCATCTCAAAGATCACTTGTGTCTCGTGGCAAAAGGTCCAGAAGTCAATGTCTGATATGTGTAACTTGAAACTTGCAAAAGAAGTGAATTGTATTCATTCTGGGGCTCACCTTGGGGTATACCAATGCTCTCGTATGCTCTTGAATCAGTATGATCTTTATAATGTCTTCAGTAACTAGACTGAGAAAACCAGCAAAAATTTAATGCCCACCTTTTTCTTTATTTTATATGCTTTAGTATGATCTCTGAAGTGCATTTAATATAATATCAAGAACTATCTTGATAAATTTAGAATCCTCACCCCTTCTTTAAAGTTTCCATGACATGGGTAATTCTTGCCAGAGTCTTCCTAGCCCCATCCCTTGTTTCCACAAGTCCCACAGTTAAAATAAAAATTTAAGCCATTGCTTTCCACAAAAGTTCAAGATTTATAAAATCTACTTTACATTCTTTAGTAAAATACCACCAGCAACAATGGTTTTTGTCATTTATACATATTAAAGTCTCCTGAAAATCCATATTTCTCCAAATACAAGAAATTGAAAACCATAATTTCTGAGTTGGTGGCATTCCCTTTGGCTCTCATAGTTTGAATTTGTTGCTCACTCTGCATTTTCAAAGCTTTTGGTTCAGTTGCCAAAAAAAAAAAAGCACTGAAAAAAATAAATCTTTTTTATAAGTCCCCTTAGGCTCCATCATGAGTCACTTATAACAGAATCTAATTTCCCCTGAGAGTATTTTTTTTCATTGTTATTGGGAGAAAAAGATAAAATAAGAAATTGGAGAGGGAAATCAAAATAACTAAAATTAGTTTTATGAAACCATAAATGCATTTCCAAAAATTTTTCTGGAAGCATCCAGTTCTTCACTTTCCAATTTTATGAGAAGAATAGGTCTAGTATATTCTCCACACACCTTCATAGTTCAAAAGTATTATTAACAATATTGTTTTCTACGTCAGACTTTCTGCTATACAAATTCTTTACTTTGTGTTCATTGTAGGATGATAGTGTATCCTAAAATCTGCAATTACCATTTATACTGAAAAATTAGGTCTACACTTGTGAGATATGACAAGTAACTATAGGAATAAGCATCTCCTCAGGGAAGGAACTGTGCTTTATTCATAACTGTTTTCCTATCCCTAACTTTTAGCCCAGTACCAGACATAGAGCAAGCCCTCAACAGGTATTTGTTGAATGAATGAATCAGTTCTGTTTTTATTTATAATTGTGTATTAGACATCTTAACCTAATTATTAGAGTTTCCCCTTACTTAAGCTACATATATTTTTCACCAAAATTTTAAACAAAGTTCGTATTTTCTTGTTTTGGGATTAAATCCAAAGGTCTAAAAATCCTTGGAAAACATTATGATTTTAAAGGAAGACCTATCCTCAGGCAATATTCCCATCTTTACAGTAAAAGTCCTCATCCACATTACTGACCTTTTATAAACCCTGACACAGCACTCTCCTGTGTCAATTTTCATGCTTCATCATGAGAACAAGATGGGTGATGTTATATTAAAGGACTTTCTGTTAATTCATAACCTTTGAAAGCCACTGTGTCCCAAGTATAATAATTATCACTGAAATTTCACTTTTTGATCTATAGCACATTTTATAATGAATCTGCACAGAATGAAAGATAAGCATTAAGATCAGATCATTTTGTATTTCAGAACGAAGTAAAAAAATAAAATAAGATAATAGAACACTTTCCCCTGGATCAACAATAGCCAAATGCAAAGTATGACAGTCACAAAAGTCAAATTGTCAAAGAACAAGATATATTAACACTAAGGAGAGTGAGGTAGAATCATGGAAAGCTCAAATAATTGTTTCAATAAGGAAAGGCATTTTGATATTAACAAACAAACAAAAACCCTGTTGGGTAACAAAGACTTTAACATTGATTTTTTTTTACTTTCACATATTAGATTCCCTGAATAACAAAACTAATATCTTATTAATATGAAACCACTAATGCCATAATGAGTGTTATGAAGTATTAAAATCATTATCCACTGAGCTAATACTAGATAATCACTAAGCTGAGTGAATGCTTCAGCCTGAATCAACAGTGTGCTCAGCACATTCACTTGGGAAGATTGGTCCCAAGTGGGTAGGGCCTATTTTTATAGCATGTTTCCATGACAAAGACCCCAAATAAGCAGAAATGACGGTCTTTATTTTATCTCCTAAGGAAATGATATGCAAAAAGCGCCATCCATTCACCATTGCTTCACAGCACCAGAAGAAATATAAAATTCAGTTAGGGTGGTTTGTTTGGGTCAAGACATTGGCAGATTCTTTTTTTCTTTTTGGTTTAGTTTTGCCACTATGTAAACAGTTTAAGGCACGCTGCTGCCACTTGAATTCAGAAATTAGATAATGCAAATGCAAATCCACAGAAATTCTGAGCAATACATCTTGTAAAGCATAATTAATGACGTTTATTATTACTAACACCATTGCTATCTCTCAATAGACCTTGAAGTTACCTTTCAAGTCAGAAGAAGTCATATAAGAGCCAGGACAACCCTGTCTTACTGGCACTTCCATCTCACCAAGTAAAATGATCGTTTGCTCCACTTAGCCCTGAAATCCTGGACCCAGGAAACCAGCAAGTACAGGACAATGTGACCTTTGAAGTCAATAACATTTACAGTATACAAATTTCAGAGGACATCAATTGCTCTGCCTTAAAAATATATATACATATATATACACACGTACATATCTCTACATATGGACACACACATTGTTAAAAGTGCCCTAATATAGTGGCTCAATGTTCTTGCTCTTCTTATACTCAGAAGTAATTAATACCGTATTTTATATTTAAATATTCAAAAATTCTAATAAGTACAAACTTTTAAAAGAGTACCATTAAACATTAAAGGTCAACTTTATTTTGAGATTGTTTATGCTGCAATAAAAATGTACATGTTCCTCCTCATCTTCCATTCAAGAGCCCAAATTTAAAACTGTGTGAGCTTATAACAGAGAGAGATGACAGAATTGAATGTTATCTGGAAAAGTTCAGGCCAAAGGTGCTTCACTCTCAATTCTCAGAACTCTCCCCATTATTTACATATTTCAGCTAGAAAAACCTTTTTTCATTATTACCATGTATCACAGAGCCTCTCAAAAATGTATATAGATGAAACATATACATTCATTAAGAATTTCCTGAATTCCCTTCAGAGAGACCTTAAGTCAGACACTGTATATTAATCAGATTGATGCTTCATTCTGATAATGGATGAGCCACATAATACACTGTTGGTCATAAAACAAATTCTAGAATGGTAAACATGTGAGATGGTGTTGTTCCTCCCCTCCCTTCCCCAGTAGAAATGTTTTCTGCAATTGCTCAGAAATCAGAACTGAGAAGTCTAAGCTCCTTGCTGAATACTTCCAAGTATTGGATTAACAGGTAAAATGAGAATCACACTTTCAATAACTGTTGAGCATGTGGGAACACGTGGCTACATCCCCAGGGCTCTGAGTGATGTAGGTTTTACCACTTCCTTTTACAGTGTAATTCCATATTTTTGACACAAGAAAAATAAACCCCTAACAAAAACCATTTGCTTTTAAGCAAATCCAGTCTATTTTCAGAGATTTGTGCTGGTCTCTAACATTTGACTTAGTATAAACGACAATAACAACTTTGGTTAATTTCCTTCTCCCTCCAAGATTCTGCCATGAAGCTTACAAATTCTGAAGGCATTTGAATGTATTGTAATACAACATCTTTAGCTGACAACTTAGATTTAACCCAGTGCATATTTTGTACAAACCGGCTAAAAGTGCATGGCTCATGGCATGTACTTTTGTATTGAGATCATTCTTTTCTTTCCCCTTCCTCCCTCCCTCCCTCCCTCCCTCCTCTCTTCCTTCCTTCCTCCCATCTTTCCTTCCTTCCTTCCCTCCTTTACTCCTTCCCCATTTCTTTTTTTCCCCTTCTTTTTGCAACACTTAGGAAAAAGGTCATTATCACTGTCTAGACTTTTGTCATAATAATCTGCACTTTTCAAAACAAATGTTACATTAAAGTGCCGGGCCCGATCATATTCACTTTGGTCCTTGATTTCTCTATTTCTGGCACTTGGCCCTTATGTGAAAGATTTTAAATAAATATATGCTTTGTATACTTTCCTTTTTTGCCAGGTGACTTTGGGTCTATTTGAACCTGTTAGATTTCAGGCCTCCTGAGTAGGAATATATGAATTTATTTTTCAGATGGAGTCTAGCTAATCAGATGGAGGAAAGGGGGACTGAGCCCCCTTGCCAGGATATTTCATTCAGGGATGGGAATCGCGAGAACTTTGCCCAGAGAGCAGGAGACCTGTAGGTGAGGAGGAGGAACCAAACACCAGACACAGCACAGGGCTACTTTTTCAGTCGCCTCAGTCGCTTCGTGCTTCTAGCAGTTTTTCTGTTTTGCTCACATGGTTCACGTTGTTGGCCAGCATTGTCACATTACCTGGCTTCCCTCACACGCTGCCATGAAAGCCAATCTCAAGACTTGTCAAGAAGCCGGGGGGACTGATGAACCCTTTGATAGTCAGTATTGTCTGACAATTCCAATTTAAAATATTTTATTCTGCATTTGCATACGTATATCTATAATTAACAGTTCAAAACACACTTTAGCTCTTCAGATTGAATCCTATCATGACATGAAGTCTTCTCCCTTGAGAAACAACTGAGGGCTTCTCCCCAGTCCTTCTGTGGGGGGGGGGGGGGGTCCTGCAGCTCACCAGGGGGCAAATAAGACCAGAAGGAATCGAGATGATTGCATAACAGCTTAGAGCAGTGGTTCCAGTGGTTCTCAACCTTGGCTGCACATTAGAATCACCTGGGAATCTTTTTTAAAATCCTGATTTCTGGGCCTCATCCTCTGGAAATTCTGTTTGTTACTAATGTTGGGGCCCCACCCCATAACAAAGAAACAGAATTTCCAGAGGATGAGGCCCAGAAATCAGGATTTTAAAAAGATTCCCAGGTGATTCTAATGTGCAGCCAAGGTTGAGAACCACTGGCTTAGAGCATCATAAAATCATCTGGAATTGGGTAGACCTGTGTTCAAATCCACACTTTTCCACTTACTAGTATGTGTGAACTTGGCTTTGTCACTTACTCTCTGAACCTTAGCTCGTCCATCTGTTGATTGGGAATACCTACCCCTGCTTAGGGGGTTGTTATGGACATAGAGTAAGAAAACAGATATAAAGAACAGTGTTTCTCACATAGTCAATGCGAACTTTAACTATAATTTATTTGCTGGAATGAAATAATTTTTAATTTAGGAAGAATTTAAATGGCTTATTCGTCAAAGAATATGACAGCTTTTCAGGCTATCTCACTACAAAAATGAAGCCCCTTCCAAACTCCATCCCCACCCACTACCACCTTATTCAAGTGAAATACCACCTGATTCAGATGAAATGAATTGTTTTAACCCCATTTAGTCCTCTGCCCTTTCTATGCGAAGGCTAACAAAAGGGCCCACTTTTTCAAAATATGGAAGTTGAGCAACAGGGAAATGTTTGGCGATGGTTGGCAGCCTCAGGCATAATATTCTCTTTCTCTAGGGGGTTAAATCTGTAATATCCTAATAATCCCTCTTCTCTAACGCATACAATCTTGTAACTAATCCCAAGCCTCAGTAGTTAGAGACATAACCTATCTGAAACTCTGTGAATTCAGACCTAGTCACCCCCACCTTGAAATCGGGTCCTTAGATGCTTTCCATGCAGAAGCAAAGCCTTTATAGAGTGTCTCAAAAGCGCAAGGGCTCACTGTCATGCTGGTTAGCGTCTTGCTCCAGTACACAGAAAAATTGATTCTTTTAGCAGGTCAAATTATTTTTGTATTTTCCTTTTTTCATGCACAGTAACTCCATTCTTTTACCTGGTCAGTTCCCTTAAGAAAGATTCGGTTAGAGGAACTGCATTTTATTATCTTCTGCCACCAATGCATGGTGCAAAGACAGTTTCATTCTTAAAGAGGGAATCATTTAAGTGTGACCTATTGTATTAGTCTGGATGCTTTTCATATTAAGCACCAGGAGTTAAAGAGGTCTTTAATTTGTCTAAATCACATTGATAATTTACATTGAACTTGAGGTGCCCACTGCCTTTTCCAATCAGCTCAACTATTCCCAGATCTTCTAAGGTGAATTTTTAAATAATATAAAATCTTTAGCTAATGTCTCTAAAAAGGATGCCTATAATAATACAATGGCTCATAGGAAGATTGTCACATGACTGAAATGACTTCACACAAGTGTACACTGGTTGCCTAAAAAACGTTCCACCTAAATAGGGCTCTGAGAACTTAACTTCAGCACTGGGTCATGTTCAACACTTAATGGTATTGCTGAAGTTGTGCAAATGGACAATAGCAGTTATAATCCCAGAACTATGGTCTCTTGCGTACAGGCTTGAGCCAATACTAATATCTTGCTGGATGGTTTATTATTACTAAATCCAAAAGAAAACAATAAAACCCATTGGGAAAAGGAGTGTTAGAGATGCAACTGACAGTAGATGTATCACCTGCCTATAGGCCATAGCTGGCCCTTGAAATGTAGGAAGTGAGCGGAAAGACATACTACATATGTAATGTTAATAATATTACATAATAAATAAATAATAAAAATAACATATTTATTGAGCATGTACTGTGAAAAATGTTTTATAAACGCTGTCTTGTTGAATCTTCAACATGCCTGGGAAGTATGCACTAATTTATTCCCATTGGAAAGTGAGTCTCAGAGAGATTTGAGTTGCCCAAAGTGCTAAAGACAGGAAGCAGCAAAGCTGAAATTCAGGCCCATTTGACGTCCAGGTCCATAGCCTTAACCATGGTGCCAGACTGCCAGGCTTCTGCAGAGTGCGAGCTCTGGGAGCTATGTGGCAATAACCTGGACTCCTGTTCCCAAAACTGACAGCAGTGAGCTAGATCAAACGTGGCACAGGATCGCCCTAAGTCATACATTTAATAACCACCATGAGGCTTCATCCCGCATGATCCTGAAGCAATTTGTCAGGTGTGTTTCCTGGCCAAGCAGCACCCTGCACCGTTGTGCTTTACAGTGATTTTCCATAATGCATTCCTTTGATCTAGATCATCTATTGTGACTGAGATTAACATGAAAAACGTTTTTAAAACAAAATTATTTGGGGGAGTTTGTGGGTTTTTGGGTTTCTTTTTAAAGCCTCTGTAGACCCAAAGCCTTCCTTTTGCCAGTTGCCCAGGTGTTGTGTTATACTGTCATTCAGCTTGTTCTGATACAGGTAGGATGAACGAAAAGGAATACACATTCTCAAGGACCCCCAAACTGTGTTTTACTTTCAGTGATCCATTTGCAAAACCTTCTCATATAAAGGATGCTTCTGCTAGAGCTCAGACAGAAGGATTCTGAGCCAGGGTTTGATAGAGGTACTTCATTTTATCTTTTAATTCCCCTCCAAACTAAGGGTGGCCTATTTCTCATCATTCAGGGCTCTGCTCACTTAGCGATACTGAAAATTGAAAGAATTGCTCAGATCCCAAAATAACAAAATAATTAAAGCAAGAGCATGGTTTTAAAAATTAACTACAAAAGAACCCAGAAACTAACATTTCTAAGGTAAGCTTGCCCTGTGTCTAACGATTCCATCAGCCTGACAGATTTTTTTTTAATGTACTGAGAGATTAAAAAAAAAAATCTGGGTCAGAGGCTGGCCCTGAATAAACAGGCAAGGAAGTCTACCATGGAGTTTAATTTCCAATGTCTGCCTTCTAACCTCCTTTGCCCAGTCCTCAGCTGACTCCATGAAGATCTGAAACAGCATCGAGAAGAACAGAAAAGACTACATTGTTTTCTCCTGGGGCCCCTCCAGGGCTTGATCTATTTTTTGACAAACTCTAAGGTTGGCAGCATTGCGGTGGGGCAGGTGGTGGGGGTTGAGGGGTGGGAGTTGAGGATCCTCAGATGTTTCCTAAGCCATGTAAATACTTCCTTTTGGGTCGTTTCCTTTAGGTGCCCCTCCTTCCAACTGACAGATCGATAGAGGGTTTTCCCTGAATGGAAGCACAATCCGCACACTTTATAGTTCCAGTGTTTGAGACAATGACGAATGCCCTGCATTACAGGCAAGTCGAGCCCTTTGGCTTTGACAATACACATTTGAGTGTTTTGTGAGATTCAACCTAGCAGCGCTACACATCTGTTCAGTAATGAGCCCTGTTCCATGAGGTCTGAGTGCTCATCCTGTGGCTGTGACCATTTTATCCTGCAGGTCTCTCCTGAAAAGTTTGGTTCTTAGAAGGGCATGTCCTTGTCCCTCTATGAGATTCAGAGTCCAATGTCTTGCCATCAGAGGATTCTGTTTTTTCTTATACAGAAACTTAGCACAATTTCATAATTAGTGTTTGTTCTATTACTTCTTACTATCTCTTTTATCTATTAGACTGCAAGGTGTAAAAGCAGAGCCATGTCCATCTTTTCCCTACTGTTACCAGGGCCTGGGATATGGCAGGTGCTCAGTAAATGTTTTCTCCACAATACATTTAAAATAACATCTTTAATAAGGCATTACACACCTGTGCTCTTTCATGTCTAGTTTTCAATATCCACTGCGTCATGTGATTCTCACAAGAGCACTATGAGACAGCCTATTATCTTGAGTTTATGAATACAGAAACTAAGCGGGGCAATCAGGCTCCTGGGATTCCCACCCTGGTTCAGTCTCCTCCCACATCGAATAGTACTGACATGTATCACCAACAGGATAATGCCAAAGTGATGAGTGTAACTTCCAAGCCTCAATGTCTTTCCTAAAAGACACTGTGGCTTCTGCTTTGCCTTCTTGGATCACTCGCACTGGGAGAAACCATCTGCCATACCATGAAGACACTGGAGGAGCCCCATGAAGCTCATGGGACCAACTGAGGCCACCTGTTACCAGCCCAGACTAGCATAGAAGCCATGTGACTGAACAGATTCTCCAGCCCCAGTCAAGGCTTCAGATGACTTCCATCCTGGCCAACATCTTGGATACAACCTCGTAAGAGCCAGAACCACCCAGATAAGCTGTTCCTGGGTTCTTGAATTATAGACACTGAGGTAATAAATGTTTATTGTGTAAAGCTGCTAAGTTCTAGGGCAATTTGTTTTGTAACAATAGATTTCTAATATTCCAGGACTCAGAGAGAAATGGCAACTTGAATCTTCTCTCTCATCTTTCCCCTTCTGTATCACCAATCCCAGCCTTCCTGCCTTTGGCAAAGAAACTTGAGGTGTGTGCATAGTAAATATAGACCGGAATATAATGTGTGTTCAATATTATCCCAGTTTTCTCTCACTACAGCCTCTTCTAGCAGGTAAATAATTACCATGCACATCACCTTGAAGAAAAAACTAAAAGAAGCCACTCAAGAAACTAGCCAGGCCCTGACTGGTTTGGCTCAGTGGATAGAGCGTCGGCCTGCGGACTGAAAGGTCCCAGTTTTGATTCCAGTCAAGGGCATCTACCTTGGTTGCGGGCACATCCTCAGTGTGGGGTGTGCAGGAGGCAGCTGATAGATGTTTCTCTCTCATCGATGTTTCTAACTCTCTATCCCTCTCCCTTCCTCTCTGTAAAAAATCAATAAAATATATTTAAAAAAAAATAAATTAAAGAAACTAGCCGGTTTACTTCTGTCAATGTCAGCTGCCCAATCTTTGTCAAGACTACAATAGCTCTGGGTGAAACCTAGATTTCCCAGGGAATCCTTCAAAATTTTTTAATATAAAATAGTTATAAACCCATTTAAAGGCATTGGTGGTGGTCAGCTGGCATGGCTCAGTGGTTGAACATTGACCTATGAACCCGGTCAGGGTACATGCCCAGGTTGTGGGTTGGATCCCCAGTATGGGGCGTGTAGGAGGCAGCCGATCAATGATTCTCTCTCATCATTGATGCTTCTATCTCTTTCTCTCCCTCTCTTTCCCTCTCTGAAATCAATAAAAATATATTTTAGAAAATAAAATAAAATAATAAAGGCATTGGTGGTAGAAAGGTGAGGAGTGTTATGGGTATTGGAGAGGTGCAATTTTAATTTGTAATCTAAGCTTTTAAGGACAGGAGCCAATTCAAATATCATTTGAGTATTTTACATACTAAGAGTCTGAACAAAGTCATAATTATTAATTAATGTGGTTACAATACTGAATCTGAATTTGCCTTACAACAGGCAAGATAATCAATCTATCATTACACATATTTGAATATGTACTGCTAAGTCAAATCATCCCACCACTTACTCCCTGTTATAAAGGGAAGCAACCCTGAAAAGGACCATGCCATCTCAAGGAGATGTAGGAACTCAGAGAAGGGAATGAAGAGCAGGAGGAGAAGAGCCATCTAAGCAAAGGGAACAGCATGTGTGAAGTCCTCTTACACTGGGCTGTATTTAATGTCTCTGGCCCCATTTTCTCATTGTATTCCACAGATGAAAACAAAAAGGTTTTAGTAGCTGACAGGCCTGAGTCTGAGTTTGAGTTCCAACAGTTACTAAGTATATGAACTTGGAGGCAAGTTACTTAAACTTGCTCTGCTCTGAATTTAAAATATGCAAAATGGAGATAACAACTTCTACCTTGCAAGGCTGTTTTAGGAAGTAAATGAGTAATGGACATAATACGCCCAGCACAACATCTGGCTTTATGACAAGTACTCAAATCATGATAGCTATTAATTATTATAATACAGCTAGTGGCCCAGTACACAAACTTGTGCACATTGAAAGGAAATTAATTAGAAGAAATATTTTAATATCACTATTCACCCTTTCTCTATAATAGAAGTGTCAACCAAATTCATGATTGGCAATGATAGATGGAAACACACACACACATGCAATTGGCACCAGCGAGAGCTTTGTATGTATCGTGCATGCGCGAGTCAACTTAGCCTTTTATAGATATAGAATAAACTTGCTTAATTAGACCTGCTTTCTGATTTAGCTAAACTTTTTCCAGCCCAGTGAAGCACCCCAACTTCTCTTTCAGGTAATTGTTAGCAACACAGCAGTAAATATCAACACAAAGCAGATTATTATTGTAGATCACGCAGGGAGAACAAAGGGTAAAATATTTAACTGCAGCAGTGTTGACTGTATTCTGTGCAGTGAGAAAACCTGAAGTCATTTTCAAGGTCCACCATTTCTCACTTCTTTTCAGTTGGGTCAAGTTTCTAAGCTTTCTAAATCTCCATTTTCCGACCAATAAAAGAAAGTAGGATTCCACCTAGTCTCCTATCTACCTACTCCAGGTCTTCTGTGAGGATCAAATGAAATGAGGCACGGGAAAACGCTTCACAGACATTTGGTTACAGTGTGAAATGTTTCCACCTGCCTATAAAGCAAGTCATGAGCCTGGACTAAAGAAACTCCAAGAAGGCTAGTCGTCACTAGGGAGAGGAAGCCGGGCATTGCTACGTGATGCCATTACCTGGATGGACACTTAGCATATTAGCCTTTTATATATATAGACTAGAGGCCCGGTGCACAAAAATTTGTGCACTCGGGGTGCGGGGGGAGGGGGGTCCCCCAGCTCTGCCTGTGCCCTCTCGCAGTCTGGGACCCCTCGGGAGATAACGACCTGCTGGCTTAGGCCTGCTCCCGGGTGGCAGAGGGCAGGCCCAATCCCTAGGTGCAGCCCCTGGTCAGGCTCAGAGCAGGGCCAATTGGGGAGTTGGGGCGCCGCCCCCTGTCATGCACAGAGCAGGGCAGATCGGGAGGTTGCGATGCCACCCCTAGTCACGCTCAGGGTAGGGCCGATTGGGGGGTTGGGCCGCCGCCCCCTGTCACGCTCAAGGCAGGGTCGATGGGGAGGTTGCAGCGCC
>NW_005354464.1:1853778-1857947 GCF_000412655.1 Myotis brandtii | reverse complement strand
TTTTTTTTTTTTCTGGGCCAGCTTTAGCTCTGAGGCCTCGCTGCTGAAAACATCGATACAAAGTTTCGGTCCGGCTGGGTTTCAGTCCGGCTGTTTTCTGGGGTTTTGTTTAGCTTCTTATTTGCAACATAGTACATAGTTTCTTAGAGTTGCAGTTGAGAGGCCAGCAGCACAGGCGGAGAAAGTTGGAGTCCGCAGCAAGCAAGTCTTGTGCTCGCTTCAGTGCCTGGCTGCCGGCCGCCATCTTGGCTGACAGTTAATTTGCATATACTCACTGATTAGCCAATGAAAAGGGTAGCGGTCGTACGCTAATTACCATGTTTCTCTTTTATTAGTGTAGATTATTATCATGTAAAAAGTGAGAAGCCAGATAATATTATGCCTAAGTTTTCTTCCAACTAAAGCTATAGGTTTGCCTGCTTTCTATTGGGAAGGGACTATTTATGGTGTGGAGGCAAAATGAAATGGTAGATTCTGTAAGGAATATAAATATTGGGATAGGAGTCTTCTCTCTCAAACTCTAAATTTGATGCAGAGCAAAATCCATTTGGAAAGAAGAAAAAGCCCATGAAAATATATTCAGAGTAAATAGGAATGCTAACATGATGTGAAATTTCAAAACACACAGTAAGATAAATATAATCAGTTCATTTTTAAGGGAAGGTAAAGTAGATAGATTTTTTTTTTAACTAGGGTACAATTTAAAGTAAAACAAGTGTTTGTTATATTTCTCACTACTTAACAAAAATAAAGCAACCTCAAAATATTATGGCTTTTCTAAATTCAGGTGCTATAATTAATCAATACTTTAGACATATTTTCATGAATATAACTGGAAAAGACTGCTTCTTGATGTCACACCTACACAAAATAGAACAATAGAGAGTTAGAGCCAAAATGCCCTCAGGGGCCATTAATGTCACCCCATGTGTCACCCCATGAGAAAACGGAGAACCAAGTTGTGAAGGTCCCTCAATTTTTAGCTCTTAGTGCTTCCTAAACTACATCATCCCTGAACCACAGAGCCCCCACATGGTGTGAGATCATCAACTATGATGTATCATAAGATGAAGGCCGATCCATTCATAAACCAGAATTATAGGAAGAACAAGCTAGAGGCCACAGTTAAGAAACATTATTGGTAGACAGTAGTAGGAATAAATTAAGAGCATTTTTAATTATAATAAAAACAATTCCTCTAGTTGGATCTAACCTGGCTCTAGTGTGGTTTTCTCTAAGAAATTTTTGGGGGTGGGGGAGTGAAAGGGTTAAGTCTGTGAAGTCCTTCATTTTTCAGCCACTAGCTGTGGTATCCTGGGTAATTACTGGGGCTTACTTGAGACCACACCTTAGATAAACCTGTAATGCTGGAGTTTTCTGCAAACATTTTCTTTCCTGCAAGCTGTGGCTTGTCTCTTTCATATATTTGTCCCATGTTTTCAACTTGATTTTCCAGTGGCTAGTTTATACTTGGTTGAGCCAACAAATCAGGGTCTGTTGATTTAGCTTCATATCTTCTTGGTGCTTGCGTGAGACAACCATGCCAGCTATGTGGTAACGAACACAGTCAACAGGATGAATTATTTTCCTATGAGAGGAATAAAGTTTAAAAAAAAAAAAGGAGGGAGGAGGAACTGGTTCAAGTAAAGGTTATGATTTAATTTCCCTTGTTTTATTCATTGCTTTTTAAAATACGAGAGGCTTTGCTTGCGGCTGAAATTTCATTCTCATTTTTTACTTCTGAAATGATCATTTAAATGTTCTCATTTTAGGAAGTTCTGTTTTATAAATAGAGCCTAGTGCAAGAACACAACCTGAGGACAAGGTAGGTACTTGGTGTGACAAAGGAAAGCATGTCTTTGAGGAGCCCAGTTCTCCATCGTGATGCTCTCTGGAAAGTGAGATAACCATTGTTAAGTCTTATCAGTATATCAAGAGTATAGAGCAAAGTAGTTTGTGTTTCAGGTTTTAGTGGTTACCAGCTATAAGGTTCTTCTTGAACCTGCATATCCCTTTGAGAAAAAATAGTCATGACATCCACGTCTATAGGGACATATCTTTTTTCCTTTGGAAAGAAAAATGGTATTCCCTTCTCTCCATCCCCTTGCACCTCATCGCCCCCAACAGTACTACTGCCAGATCCAGGAGAAAATGCAGTGAATAATCACAGACTAAGAAGAAAATGTCTTTTCAAGACTTTCGGTGACCTGTGAGGTTAGCAAGAGTGGTAGTATAATTGTCTTAGTTTTGCATGTAAGATGAAAAATGAGGGCAAAGATACAGGCATTCAAAGTGGTATGCTCAAAGTCCTGAATGAAACTCACGGCAGGATTACCATCCAGCCCAACTGCTCTTCAATGCCCCTCAGCCATTCTGTGGGTAATGTCAACATCACCCAACAACACTTCTCACACACACATTAGTGAAATTACTTTAAACAAATAGTTTGGTCACTATCTTGCTAAGAGGGTAGTTTTTGGGAAATATAAATTTTTATTGGGCTGGGATGGAAGGAAGAATGACTTTTGAGCCAGAAGATGTGGGGAAAGGGAGCATTAGGGAAAAGAAAATGTGATTATCAACTTCTTCTTTTAATTTTTAAAGTAATAAGTGCTAAAGGCTACAAGTAATATAATCCAAAAATATACCATTTATAAAGTGAATAATATCCCCCACTGAGACTAGCCAGTATTAGCAGCCTGGTGCATATATTTCAGGTCTTTTTTAAAGCCACAAAAGAAATACAGAGAGAATGGTGGAAGTGGAGGAAGTAAAGCAGGAAGGAAAAGGCTAAGGTTCAGGAAAGGGGGTGGGAGAGCCACCCCTACCAACTTGCTCTCGAACTGGCTTCTGACATAACCAAGATGCTAAAGTCTCCATTGGAAGTCTGCAATTTCGGTTTCTCCATGAAGACAGAAAGCCAGAACATGTGAGTGACAGAGGAGGGCCCTCCTGCTGCTATTCTATGAAAAAAGGCCGTTGGGGCCATCGGACTTCCTAAGACCTTGACCTACTGTTTCCTGAAATCAGAATGGTCACAAAAGTAGGGTGGATGGCTGCTCACTGAGTTTTCAAGCCAAATGCTCTGAAGATGTTTCAGGTCCTGGTGGGGCCCAGTGTCTTGCTATTGCTGCTAAGTCTTAAAGGTCAGCTTGAGGTTGTTGGTCATTAAATTAAAGTTTTGGAAAAGTTAACGGCAGTCTGGGATGGGAGCCAGTTTCAGGCTGGGCATCCATATTCCTGCTTCTTCTCCCCTGCACCAACTCAAGTTTGGACACTTTGCCTCCCCAGTGAAACTTCTGCGTATGAATCCAGCCAGAGTAAGCGCTGCCCTCTTACAAAACACCATTTCAGAGTTCGGCCCACCTGTCAAGTTTTGGATGACGACTGGAAGCTATGGTTCCTACATAGCAGGCTGGTCAAGAATAGAGTCAGGGCAGTGAAATGAGTAGTGAACTAATGACAATAGCTTGAGAAACCTATAATGTATCCTTAAGCCTGGGAAGGAAAGTGCCAGCTAAGACTGATGTTTTGGTGACATGACCCCAGAACTTTTCCATTCTGTCCATTAAACTCACACTGTTCTGACTGGCATATAGTTGGTGCCAAAACAGGGTCAGCCAGTGCCCTCTGAGGAGTGCTGTGCGGGATTGTCTCTCCAGGGTAAATTCAGGTACTGAGGAGCTCCACCTTTCCATAGTGATCCGCGAAGTTCCAAAGTACATCACGGATCACACAGTGGAGCACAGCAGAAGAGCTACATGAGCCGACACCGTCTTCTTTGACTTGAATGAAATCTGGAGGCTTGATTTACAATATTGTGACTGCCTTTATTTGTCTCGTGCTTCCTGTGTGCCAGACTCTGTGCCCAGCACTTTACAGACATTATCTCGTCTAATCCTAGCAACCTTGTAAAGAAGCTCACAGTTTGATCATGAAGTCAAGGACAGATTCTTTTGACCCTAGCTTTGCAAGTTTAGATGAATGCTTTGCAGGAATCAAACCACTCTTATTTTAAAACTGGTTCTTTATTCCAGCTTCTACTCTGAGTGATAAGCTAGGTACTGTGTGAAGTCATATTTACTTCCTTGATGATGGTTTGTGTGTTGAAAAACTAGGCAAAAACAAAAGAAAGAAAGAAAGAGAGAAAGAAAGGAAAGAAGAAAGAA
>NW_005354464.1:1817831-1853625 GCF_000412655.1 Myotis brandtii | reverse complement strand
AGAGAAAGAGAGAAAGGAAGGAAGGAAGGAAGGAAGGAAGGAAGGAAGGAAGGAAGGAAGGAAGGAAGGAAGGAAGGAAGGAGAAACCTAGGCCTTGTCAACTCTCCCAAAATTAGCCTGAAAGAACAAACTATATAGTATGTATAGGGATCTAGTTCAAGAAGGCATGGGGGGTAGAGATAGCCGGGGAGAAGTAATAGTATATGTAATACTTTAAACAATCAAGAATTTTTTTAAAAAGAAGGCAGGCCAATCAAAGTGCTAAAAATACACAATGATTGTTATTTTATTTTAAAATAATAATTATAACTAGAATTATTAACCACTGAAGTGAAAGGTGGAGGTTAGCTAAAAAAGAAACTTATGACATAACTGTTTTCATGGTAGAATGATTTTCAAAAAGCAAGCAAAGCTATTCATTTTCTGTAAATATTGCAAATAACCTAAAAATACTTATAAACAACAGATGGTTCCCATTTGAACAGTAATTTATTTTGGCATTTTTATTTCATATAAGAGTTTAATGACACTTTTTTCAAACTAAGTTTTGGGCATCTGTCACATCTGATCATGGAATTGGGGCCACTGGCTGTGGGCATCTCAATACTGGGCACTGAGCAGTCTTTTGCCCTCAGAAATAATCTCTTGAGCCATCTCCTTTCTCCTTGTACTCTCAACCAATGCAAGGACAAACCGGGCAGTATCCACATTATTGATTGTTAAATAGCATTTTAACCTCCCCCCACTGTGTTATATGAACTAACTGAACTTGTTAAAATCTGTACTTACCAGGCTGCTATGTTCTATGCTCATTTAAGCATAATCTGCAATCCAAACTTTCAATACTTTAATTGGCCTTTTGCCTTTCCTCTCAATCCAAATATGTGGAGTCTTACCATAAAAAACCGAAATGAAGCCCTAGCTGGTTTGGCTCAGTCGATACAGCATTAGCCTGTGGACTGATGGGTCCCAGGTTCGATTCCTGTCAAGGGCACATGCCTGGGTTGTGGGCTCGATCCCCAGTGGGGGGTGTGCAGGAGACAGCCGATCAGTGGTTCTCTCTCATCATTGATGTTCTTATCTCTCCCTTCCTCTCTGAAATCAATAAAAATATAATAATAACTTTAAAAAATGAAATTAAGAAAGCAGAACTCATCCTGGGATTAGAAATATTGTCAGTTCTGTTGTGCAGAGAATTCTGACTTCCAGGGATGTTAAGTAGATGTAACTAAAATGGCATATGATAGGAAATGACTCAAAAACAAGGCAGAGGAGTTGAAGGTGGGGGTCCAAGAGAGGTGTCTGGGCACTAGGAGACCTGGGCCAAGGGGTGTTCCAGGGAGTAGCTCACAAGCCTGGGCCTGCAGCCTCAGGGACTGGGGTAGGGGTGTGTGCATGTGCGTGGTGACACCCTCGGGAAGGGGTGTCTGAAACCCCAGTGATCCCAAGGTGATAAAGTCAACATGTGCAGCCTAAAAGGGACCTATTTCTCACCACATGCATAGGGATACCATTCCTGTTCAAATGTTTATTTGGGCTTGCATTCCAAAAAGACTTATTCCTCTGTTAGGTTTAAGCACTTCCCCATTCTTTGTGCTTTCTCTTTAAGGTTAGATGAGGATTTCCTTGTCATTTGTTCTAAGGGACTGATGTTTTATTCATTGAAATAGTAGCTGGAACCTGAAAATGGTGGATTCAGGGACACATAAATTAAAGGTTGTAGAAGTCTAAATTGTTAAATAAACCCAAGTCATATAGTGATATGCTTAGCTCACCATTCTGAAAATTTATCTTCTTTTTTTTTTTTATTAAATCTTTATTGTTCAGGTTACATTTGTTCCTCTTTTTTTCCCCCCCATAACTCCCCTCCTCCCAGTTCCGGCCCCACCGCATAGTTAACCCTGTGACCTCTAAGCAACATAGAACTGTACACTTTATTTATTTATTTATTTATTTAGTTAAGGTTATTTTTATTTACAAGTTTTGAAAAATATAGATTTTTTACATGGGTTACTTGTGCAAAGTTAAATTTAGAAGAATGATAAATGCACTCCCCTCCTCCCAGTTCCCGCCCCACCCTCCGCCCTCACTCCCCACCCACTGTCCTCATCCATAGGTGCACGATTTTTGTCCAGTTTCTTCCCGCATCTCCCATTCCCCTTTCCCCGCCAAGAATAGTCAGTCCATTCCCTTTCTATGTCCCTGATTCATTATAATCACCAGTTCATTCTGTACATCAGATTATTTATTCACTTGGTTCTTAGATTCACTTGTTGATAGATGCATGTTTGTTGTTCACAATTTGTATCTTTACCTTTTTCTTCTTCCTCTTCTTAAAGGATACCTTTCAGCATTTCGTATAATACTGGTTTAGTGGTGATGAACTCCTTTAGCTTTTCCTTATCTGTGAAGCTCTTTATCTGACCTTCAATTCTGAATGATAGCTTTGCTGGATAAAGTATTCTTGGTTGTAGGTTCTTGGTATTCAGCACTTTGAATATTTCTTGCCATTCCCTTCTGGCCTGCAAAGTTTCTGTTGAGAAATCAGCTGACAGTCGTATGGGTATTCCCTTGTAGGTAACTGAGTTTCTTTCTCTTGCTGCTTTTAAGATTCTCTCTTTGTCTTTTGCTCTTGGCATTTTAATTATGATGTGTCTTGGTGTGGTCCTCTTTGGATTCCTTTTGTTTGGGGTTCTCTGCGCTTCTTGGACCTGTAAGTCCATTTCTTTCACCAGGTGGGGGAAGTTTTCTGCCATTATTTCTTCAAATAGGTTTTCAATATCTTGCTGTCTCTCATCTTCTGGCACCCCAATTATTCTGATGTTTGTACGCTTGAAGCTGTCCCAGAGGCTCCTTACACTATCTTCGTATTTTCGGATTCTTTTTTCATTTTGCTTTTCCGGTTGGGTGTTTTTTGCTTCTTCGCATTTCAAATCTTTGGCTTGATTCTTGCGCTCCTCTGGTCTGCTATTGGGTGTAATATTCTTTATTTCAGAGCGTGTATGCTTAATTTCTAGTTTCTTTATCATAGCATCGAGGGTCTCATTAGTTTTCGTGAAGCTCTCCAAAAGTTTATTGCAAGCCCTCAAAATTGCGTTTTTTAGCTCTATATCCTCCATTTCTGTCATGTTTTTTTGTCTTTTATGCTTTCATGCTTTCTTGGTGCACCCTCTAGTGGTCTTTGTGCGCAGTCTTGTTCTAGTTAAGCCTTGATTGTTGTATAGAGGGATTAGGGAGCGGTTATGGCCCCTCTCAGTCCCGTTCCCAGAGGCTCTGCTTCTCAGAACCCCCGGAACCGCTGCAAACCTCGGAGGGAAAGCTGCCTTCCAACTGATGCCAGACACTCCCGCTTCTCCCGTTTGGGTCCGAGTCCCCAGCGATTCGCCCGTATCTGGAGCTCAGAGTCTGAGACTCCCCCCTGACCGAAAACGACAACCGCGCTCTCAGCCACCAGCCCGCTTTGCGCGCGCACCTCCGCACCTGAGTTTTTTCCACACTGCGCCTCCTCTGAGCCTCGGTGTGCTGTTATTTTTCCTTCTAGTTGAAGAGTCTCTCCTCAGCCAGCCTTCCTGTGGTTCTGGGTGATGTCCGTTCCGTCTTTTAGTTGTATTTTTGAAGTGGTTGTTTGCGGCAGCAGTCTCCGGTGTTTACCTATGCCGCCATCTTGGTCTCTCTATCTTCTTTTTTAATAATAATAAAATTACCCTGTGAGATTTTACATCATTGAATTCTCACTTGAAGAATCATTTATGATAAACCTTTGCTCTAAAAGCAAATTAGCTTTTAATATGAATGTTATGACTCGTGTCATGAGAAAACTACAGCCACATTATCGTTGTGGAAATTATTCAGGAATAAGCTGTTCTCAGAAATATAGAAATGAGGCAAACATGAGCTTTGAGATAAAAATCTATAATGGCCCTTTGGCAGGGATATCTACTGGATTCTACTGGCAAAAAAGGACAAATAAAATGTTATGTAATGTCTACTAGTACTAGGCACTCTCTCATAAACATTGGTCATTTAATCCTTAGAGTGAATCTATGATGAAGAGGCTATTATTCCCAGTTTATAGATAGAAATGCTGATGTCAAATTTGCACTGCCAAGAAGTGTCAGGGTTAGGATGTAGAACCAGGTTTTCTGACTCAAAATTTGGTATTCTTTTAACTATACTGTGGCACTTCTTAAGCATGAATATTAAATATTCCAGTGGTTTCTTTGAAATGAGAATTAACTTAAATTTGAGCTTTCTCATAGCCCACTCCAGAATAAGTTTTAAGGATTAAATGGTAATCTAGAGATGGTGTTTTCCCTAATAAAGGAGGCTGCCTTAAATCTCTTTTTAAAACAAAAAGCATATACATAAAAAAAGCAAATAAATAAAAATTGAAAAACTTAATGAAAAATTTATAAATTGTCTCAAAACAAAATGGAATTATATATGACCTGTGAATCTTTAGATTGCTAGAAATGGTTCCCAAAATGATACCCTACACGAAATATCATTTTAAAGTATTAACAAAAATCCTAATCCAAAAAACTTTGGAAAGACTATCTCTTGAGTTTTCCTTAATATAGGCTCTTGAAATAAATATGCCAGTGCAATAAATATTGACCAAGACATGTTGGCTTTGTAGTTATGGTTTGCTATAATATTACAGACAAATTCTAGTGAACTGTGCAGAAATATGACCTCATAACTAGGTAGGTAATGATACGGTCAACTGCAAAACACAGTCCTCAGGGAGAACTCAAGCTTAAAGTCTGACATTTTATTTCTTTGTTCTATGTTTATTTTTAAAATTTCTTGGAGGAAGTAAATTAATATCCTTAAATATTCATTGGCTTAAAGCAGTGGCCATTTATGTCCCTGTAATGTGTTTTGTTTGCTTCAAACAATACAAATAAAAAGCAGAATGTTATACCCTGTCAGCCATAGCAATTTACTTGTCCGTGGATGTAAAGAGTGCACAAGCAAAGAATGATTGAAAATAATCGATACGTTTTGGAATATGAGTCAAGGTAAATTTAGTTGGGTTTATAGGGAAAATATGTCCAGGAAAGAAATGTCGTTATGGGCACTAACAAAGCAAAATGCGGTGCCAGTGTTATGACATTTAAAACATATATTTCAGAAGGCAGCTTGAACCATTTAAACCAAAGCTCAAGTGTAACTAATATTCCCTGATGAGATTGATTCCTTAGCAGTCTTGTTGCCCTGGGTATTAACTCCTCCCACAGATTTCACAGTTTGTGTGTATCAGGTTTACTCATTTATCTAGTGAAGCAGTTATCATATTCCACTATTCCATGGCTAATCATGGCATAAGCAGTTAGCACTTTTCATCTTCAAAGCTCTTAACAGCAGTTAATTAATATAAACAACCCCCTTAGGAGATAAATTAATCACACTATAACAGTTCCCATTTCACCAATTGAGAAGCTGAGGTAAAGAGGCTAAGTAATTGGCCCAAAGCCACAGAGAAAACAATATGTGAAGATGATGGTGGCCTGAGGAGCTCTGAGATCTCAGACTTTAATAAAATATTTGCTTTTCCATTAGTCTCTTGTACATCATATATAATACGATTCAACCAACAGCTTTCTCCAGATGGCCCAGTGGAAAACAGGAAATTGTTCTGCTCCCTACCCTAAGAGCATCAGCTTGATTCTATGGTGTTAACATAACTGGTAATAAAGAAGTTAAAAATATTATTACTCCCACTTTCCAATCTTCAGATAAAGTTTTACCTTCTGCTTACCTGATCCTATCAAATCAGCCCACATCTGTTTATCACCATCTATTGCCAAATCTATATGGTGATAAACATCTGGACTCAGAAATCAGCTGGAAATGAATGTCAAACCAATTTGATCATTTGCCCATACCACCAAATGTCTGAAATTGAATGGAACTTAGCTGAATCCCCAGATGTACTAATACTGCTTGGAGTTTAGATTAAATCACACTGTATAATTTGCAATAAATAATATGTAACTAATTCAAATGTTCATTGGCATTTAATGGCATAGCATGGAACTAGTAAATGGGAGACCTAAGGTATACCTTTTTCTCAGTTTATGCTGACTCATAAAATGAATTTGTTACTTTTAATTATACCCTTCTAATTAAAAAAAATCTTACTATATCCCAAGCTATTCTTGAATATATATGTGAAACAAAGTCTGTATGGAAATTTATTGACAAGGTAAAAAATAAATTTGGGGCATTATATTAAAATTACTAGAAATCTTATCCTTAGTCGACAGTCATGGCTCTTTCCAATTTTTGCTTCACGGGAACTATGTGATCCCATGCTTGCATCAATCAATCAATTCATCCTTACTCAACCAAACTTCTTGAAAGAATAGGCCATGTTTGTCTTCATATTTTCACTTCCCATTTACTTCGCAACTCAAAGCGACTGGAGCAAAAACATTCACCTGAAACAATTCTCACTAACGGGCATTCACCAAGTAAAAGAATCATGATAGTAAACAAAACAGCCATGGCCCCTGCTCTCCCAGCTCTGTGGCCTAGCTACCCTTACGCCTGCATCTCCTGGGTGGACTGGGGGCGAATGGAGTGAGTGGCTAAGCACTCTCTTCCCTCTGCCCTTCACTGTCTCCTTCCATCCACTTAACTCTGCTCTTGCAAGGTTCAAGTGAGCCATGGCTTGAATGAGGTAGAAAACCATGGGCCTTGTTCACTGTTCCTCCTAAAATAAAATTTCTGTATGACAGGTCTTGAGATAATAACTGAAGATGACTATTTCTTTCCAGCCTTTTTCTGACTGATATGGAATGATCCTTTAGGACGCTGTGGTGGTTCCTAAGATTACCAGAACTACTCGCATCATATTTATTCATGTCCCAGGCACAGACAGAGTCAGGTTTCCTAACAAGTCATTCAAACATTAAGGAAAGGCTGATTGCTTCTTCTTTAAATATATTTTTATTGATTTCAGAGAGGAAGGGAGAGGGAGCGAGTGATAGAAACATCAATGATGAGAGAATCATTGATTGGCTGCCTCCCGCACACCCCCTACTGGGGATCGAGCCGCAACTCAGGCATGTGCCCTGGACCAGAATCAAACCTGGGACCCTTCAATCCACAGGCCAACACTCTATCCATTGAGTCAGACCAGCTAGAAAGCTGATTTCTTAGCAGTCTGAGTCTTCAAGCTCTAAAAAGAAGAGTGAGCAAAAGCAGAAATGAAATAAACCAATAAAACATTGAGTCACTCTAAAGGGAATGTTTTTATTTTTGATTTAAACTAAAATAAACTGGAAATGTCTAGTCTGTTTCCAATGAGAAAGTTTAAAATAATGAAGAGAATGGATTAGTTAATGGAAAAGGATTGCTGAGGAATTAGATGATAATGCGACATATCAGTGTGTTTTCCAGTCAGCAAGAGATTATTTGTTGCAAGTAGGAGAAAGTAGATAAAAAGTCAAATCCCTCCCTTTGATTCCCAATTGACCACCAGTTTGATTCCCAATCAGGGCACATGCCCAGGTTGCAGGCTCAATCCCCAATAGGGGGGCTTGCAGGAGGCAGCCAGTCGATGTTTCTCTCTCACATCAATGTTTCTCTCTCCCTCTTCCTTCCTCTCTCTATCTCTCAAATCAATAAAAGAACACATTTTAAAAAGTACAGATGTGAAGACAAGGAAAGGAAAAGGATGAGGTGGTGGCTTGATCAAGGGAGAGTTTGCTTGTTTAGAGGGAAAAAGGAGTAGACAGAGAGTGCAGAGATAAAAGAAAATGATTTCTGAGGAGCCAGGGGTGAGTCCTACCCACACACAATTATATTAGCTTAGAGGCCACATGATTTGATTAAAAGACCATTAGAAGGAGAATCAAAAGCCCTTTGCTTCAGCTTTGCCTGTGGTACTCACTTACCAACTGAGCGAGCTCTCTGAACATCAATTTCATCATCTTTCAATAAAAAGATGGGGAAATATGTGATTTTCTTCATCAAAAATTAACTAAGAGGAAAGTGTTTAAGAAAGAGCAGCACAGGAAGACACACGAGGCACTGTGACAGGGCGCTTGAGGGGAGCTCTCTGGGAGCTCCCACCAATGACTGGGCCTTCAGGATGAGCTGGCAACTTCCAAGCTGGACAGAACAGCAGAGCCAGCCTGCGTTAGTGGCCCCGTTACTCACTTCCTCTTTGTCCTTTTCCCAACTGACTTGGCTGAGCAGGCCTCTATGGGTCTGTTTTCTAAGCCAGAAAGAACAGGCTGAGCCCCGCTATTGGTCCTTTTGTATCCAGACTTCACAATCAGCAAGTTAATAAAGTCTCCAAGATTAGTATCAGTTTGAAAGGCAAAATTCACACAAAACAATTAATTAAGATCATTAAAACAAATGCATTGCTGAGGATGGAATTGGATCCAGGAGACAAAATGGGTTAAAAAGAATTTTTTTAAAGGAATCCTCTAATTGAAAACTGGCAGCAGCTGAAGACACAGGATAGTTAAAACAGTATCTTATCAGAAAATTAGCAAAATGTAATTTTTATTGGGTTTTACAGATGTTATTTTTAGCCACATCAAAAATCCCACCTCATGGCTATTGGTACAAATTGTCATAATTACTATAATTTGAAGTCTGAAGGCTGTTGAGATAGTTATCTCATCCCCAGACTTAGTCTGCATTGGTTGAGCAGCCAGGAGAAGGAGCTCATGTTTTTGTACTTGGTCTAGACTTCATTTGTATCCTTTATCCAATCTCATTCTTAGGAATATTGAAGAGTAATTTTTTTCCCTACCTGAAACACTGGAGAAAATCAGGAGGTTAATATTAAGAGTGCTGAGGTCACCTTTAATTAACATACCAATCACCTCACCTCCAATCTGCAAGTAGAGTGTTGCATTTTGTTCTATTTTTATATTTCCTAGTGAACTCGATCATATTTAATGCATATACTAAATCCTGGGCATAATATATTCAGCAACCTACATAAGCATGGCTGATAACACTGAAACAAGAAGCTTTTAATACACCTGATATCCAATTTAATGTATTCCCTTGCTACCATACTTTACTCCAGGGAGTAAAAATATGACTAAATATGTCCAAAATACATCTAATCTATAAAGCCGAGAACAAGATCAAGGAATGCCTGAGAGGAAATCCTGTGGGTAACTTGTATTCACAGATTCATGGTGATATCAAATAATGAAAACAATTATGACTGTGTTACCATTTATATTTGGGGTTGGATTGGCAGAGGGCCCAGCTAAGAGATTGTAGGAGCTCTCAGCCAATTCGAAAGAAGAGTTTCAATGTGAGAATAAAGCTGATCAGACTTAAGGAAGCACCTTCAAACAAAAAAGGCAAGGTTAACATGCTTTTGAGGATTGTCCAAAGCTGAGTCATCTCATTGTCATTTTAGGTCATGAAAAATATTTAGAATGTGTTTTGTTTTGTTTGTTTTTTTCAAACTCTCAGCCACAGTTCAACTAAAGTATTGTATGAAGAAGGGGCCTGGATTAAATTCATACATTCAACAGACATCATGTGCTGCTGCTGCTACTGCTGCTGCTGCTGCTGCTGCTGCTGCTGCTCTAGGCCCTGGAGGAATAATGTGAAGAAGTGGTGCTTCCAGGAGAGTAACACAGGCAGGAATACCACAGACAGCAAATACATAAAATATAAGCACATGATATAATGCCAGATAGTATATATAGGAAGAAAAGGGGAGCAGGGCAAGGAAATAAAGAGTGGTAAATGGGTGGCGGTTTAGAGAGGAAAGCCCCCTCAAGTAAAGTGATTGTGGTCAGAGACCTGAAAGAAGTGATGGAAAAAGTCAGGTGGATTTGTGGCGGAAGGACATTCCAGACAAAACAAACATCAAGTGCAAAGACTCTGAGGTAGGAACATGCTAGGACAAAGGTGGGAGAAGGAGGCAGGCTCCATCCTGTAGGCCGTGTAGGCCCTGGTAAGGACTTTAGGTTGTGTTCCAAGTATGGCTGGCAGCCCCTGCAGGGGGTTTTGTGCAGTGAAGACATGCAATCTGACTGAAGCTATAAAAAGGTGATTCTGCTGCTGGTTGCAGGCTGGGAGTGAAAGCCATGAGAACAGTGATAAGGCTACTGTAGAACTAGCCACGGGACAATAGACCTGCATGATGGTAGTGAAGGGGTAAGAGGTGGTCAGATTTTCAATATATGTTGGATGTTGTACCATCAGGACATGCTAAGGAACTGGATAGAAGGGACGAGAGAAAAAGAAGAATCAGAAGTGGCACCGGGGTTTCTGGTTGAGGAAATGAACAAATGTAATGCCACTTATTTGAATGGGTTTTAGATATTGGGATGGAAATCAAAGTTTAAATTTCTGTCCTGTTAAATGTGAGATGCCCATGAGATGTTCAAATGGAGATGAAAAGTAAAGGTGTACCGGTTAATAATGCGGATTTTTTTCAATCGATGGAGTTACACATATGTTGATATATATGCGATTTGATATGTATGCTATTTTGTTGTATTGACAACAAGCTTCAAAACTTCATATGTCAAATTTTCTGAAGGTGTTAACATCATAGATATTTTTACGCTTAAAAATAAATTTCATGCCCAAAAAAGAGCACTTGCGGGAAGTTTTAATTCATTACTTTATTTTGAAGAAAAGTGCTGCTGAAAGTTATCATATACTTCGGGAAGCTTCTGGTGAACATGTTCCGTCTCAAGATACATGTGAACGCTGGTTTAAACACTTTAAAAGTGATGATTTCGATGTGAAAGACAAAGAATGTTCAGGCCAATTTGAACCACGCTTTGATTGTAAAACGACCAGAATGGGCCAGAAGACATGGCAAAGTAATTTTGCTTCATAATAATGCACCATCACACACTTCAAAACCAGTTAAAAACACGTTAAAAGATCTTGCCTGGGAAGTATTAGCCCACCCGCCATATTCACCAGACCTTGCTCCTACAGATTACCAGTTGTTCCGATCGATGGCACACGCACTTTCTGAGCAGCACTTCAAAACGTATGAAGAAGTGGAAAATTGGGTCTCTGAATGGTTTGCCTCAAAACAAGAAAAGTTCTATTGGGACAGTATTCACAAATTACCTGAAAGATGGGAGAAATGTGTAACTAGCAATGGACTTTACTTTGAATAAAGCACTTTTGATGTTTCTCTTGAAATTATCGTGTTTTCTTTGATTACAAAATCCGCATTATTAACTGGTACAGCTAGTAGATAATTGAATAAACAGGTCTGAATCCAGGGGAGAGGCCAGGCTAGACTTATTAATTTGGAAACTGTTAGCTTGAAGATGTCACTTAAAACCATGAGACTGCATCCATTCAGAGAAAATATGGATAGGAAAGAGAATCCGAACTGAGATTGAAAAAGCAGGAGAATTTCTCAAAAGTAACTGAGGATTACTTGACCTCTACAGAGTCTTTTCAATAACACAACTCATAAGCCACAGAAAAGCAAGGGGGTGTCCTGGCCAGTGTTTCTCAGTGGTTAGAGCTTCAGTCCATGTTGCAGGTTCAATTCCTGGTCAATGCCTGGTTGCAGAGTCATCCTGCCCCTGTCTGGGTGCATGTGGGAGGCAACCAATGGGTGTGTCTCTCTCACATCTATGTCTCGATGTCTCTCTCTCTCTCCTCCCTCCATTCCTTCCACCCTCTCTAAAAATCAATGGGAAAAAATCCTCAGGTAAGGATTAACAAAAAAAAAAGGGGGGGTTAAGAGGCTTAAAATGGACCTCAATCTAAATTTAGTTATTAATAGAACACTCACCTTTTTATTGCTGTTATTTTTATACAAAGTGAGATACTGGAAACTGAATAAATATATGGAGTGCAATACTGAAGCACTTGTCCTTCACAATAAATACTAAAATGAGTCTGAGTCTGATGCAAGTGGTTGCGGATCTTACTTTAAGAAATGCTGCTCTAATGTGCATCTTGGAAAGGAGCAATAATTAAGGTTTACATAAATCCTAAAAGTAAAAGTTTAAAAACAGTGAGTTTGGGGGCAAAGAATAACAGACTAGAGGAGTCACTAAGTGTTTGAAAGATGAACTATGATTGGTAATAAGTGAAGAATCTGTTTTCACTGCAAATTGTACAGTAAAGGAAAGGCAAAGTTTACTGTAGGAAATATTTGGGTTAACTATCAGAAGTCTAATGTAGAAGTCGTGAGATACTAAAATAAATACTATTGAAAGTTTTGGGAAAATTTAAAGGAAATGAACAAAGATCTCATCCTAAGGTGATTTAAAGTTTATAGAATTACTTAAATGAATCTGTTACCTTTGCAATATTCTATTTTTCTTTTGCAAAGTTTAATTGTATTTGTCTTTCCTTTTAGATACAAAAGTAAATGTTAAGGAATCATTTAACATGAGGATCCATTCTAGTCACACATCTATCTTCTAGGAAGCAGTTTTCCCTATACATTATACATTCAGCTTAAGCATTCAGAATGAAATTGAGGCAGTGGTTGGCAAACTGCGGCTTGGAAAACCGCGGCTCGGAAAACCATGGCTCATGAGCCACATGCGGCTCTTCCACAAAATACCGGCTCTTCCACAAAATACTGACTTCTGCACATGGGCCACGAAGTTTCAATCGCACTGTACGTGCGCGCCCGCACGTGGTATTTTGTGGAAGAGCCACACTCAAGGGGCCAAAGAGCCACATGTGGCTCTCGAGCCGCAGTTTGCCGACCACGGGGCTAGAGGGTTTTTGGGTTTTTTTTTAAGTTAGGCCTTTTCTGCCAGTAGAGGAAAATGGGGTGGGAGGGGGAAACACATATAATTAAACATTTGAGAAACAAACAGTAATGAAGCTACCCAAAAAGATGCCATAAGATGTGATGAAAGCAGTTGGCTTGCATATTGGGAGGAAAGGATGGTGATTACTCTGAAAGCCAGGGCATTTGGTTTAAGAGCCATCAGCTGCTTAAACTAAAGGGGGAAGAGAAAGGAGACAGGGGCCCACAGGAAGTGGCAGAGTGTAGTGTAAATGCCTCACATTAAGTTTTTAATTGCCAAGGCATCGATTTCTAAAGACATGCACCTTGAATAAACATATGGCCAGCTGTACAACACAGCTACTAGCAAGACACCCAGATAAGGAGTTGGGCTGCCCCCTTCAGCACCCCCCCCCAAAGCTCCCTCTTTCAGAAATCCCTGGGTAACCTAGATAACTGACCACTTCAGTGGCCACACTTCTCCCTCCCAGCACCCTAATTCCTCTCTGATGCTTTAGATTAGCCAACAACGAGGAAAACCTTGAAACCCCAGACACCCCACCCTTGGACCATAAAGGCAGAGCGCCAGGTCTGTAATATATCTCTCCCTCTCTTCCCTTGGGTGCACCATGTACCCCCACAATCTGTGAGTAATCTTGTTCCTCCAAGTCCCCTGATGGTCTTTGCTGAAGTCCAGCATTGTTCCTATTGGGGACCTGTCTGTGGGGACTCACTCACTACACGTAATATGGCAAGGCGATTGCCCCCGGCATGTCTAGTGGATAGCATCACTGTCAATAGCCTGAGATCAAGACAACAGAGAGATGAAGGTCAATTAAAACACTGAGGCGCAGACACTCTGATACTAGGAGTCAGCTCAAAGGACCCCAAATGATTCTGCTATCGTTTAGAACCTGCCACCAAGAGCCCACCTCATCTCAGGAGCTTGTTAAAGGGCACACGAGCTGTAGGCAGCTTGGTCATGCAGAGCAAAACTGACACACACGCATTTGGCAGGTTTACGAAGCTCTGTGGCTCATGATGAAAAGTCTAAGTGATCGTAAGTTTTTATTATTATTTTTGGTACACTTTAAGAAAGTAGAGACGTGTGTGGTTTCTTTTCAATTGGCTTTCATTACATGGTGAGACTCTATCTACTGTGTTTGAGACACGGCATTAAGGCCCTGAAAGAATAAAGCTGAGCATGACAGAGTGCCAACTCTCAGGGAGTTTACAGACTGAGGAGTTGGGGGAGAAGGAGGCTGATAAGGACAGGTGAGTAAAACAGATGCTTACGATATAAAACGGTGTGGCGATATAAAAAGGGAGCATAAACTCTGACCAGGGCTGGCAGAGAGACTTGAGATCTCCAGAAGAGGCGACTTTGCGTTGAGCCTTGGGATGATGAATAGGAGTGCTCAGGGTGAAAACGACGTAAAAACTTGAACTGCAGCTTTGGAAACAATCCATTTTTTGAAACACCTCATTCCCCCAATTGCACTAGATCACATGTTATTCTATATAAGTCAAAACTATGTAAGTGAACATCTGGCAGCTTTTTTTTTTTTACTATTTATTTTTTAATCCTCACCTGAGGACATGGAGAGAGAGAGAGAGAGAGAGAGAGAGAGAGAGAGAGAGAGATCGATCAGTTGTCTCCTGTATGCCTTCCAACTGGGGATCAAACCCACAACCCAGGTATGTGCCCTGACCGGGAATCGAACCCTCAACCTTTTGGTATATGGGATGATGCTCCAACCAACTGAGCCCCCTGGCCAGGGCATGGCAGCTTTTATTGTCAAAGTTTTGAATGTTGAATCTACTTTGAAACTTAATCAGGTGTCTATATCAGGCAGATAATCCACATAATAGAATTACAAATTTTTATTCAATACCGGGTAGAGTGAAATGCTTTCAGTTTAGGAAAAAGGTACTATGAAAACAAGATATCCTACAGGCTTCCTATGAGTCAGGATTCTAACTCAGTAATATTTAGGCAACAAAATTTCTCTTTTTTTAACATTTTATAAATCTCATGGGAGAAAATTGATATTAACAGCCACAATATGCACACAATATGCATTTGACCCATTCTCTTTGTACTGTCCAGTACTCTTTGCAATTTCTCTTTAATCCTTGTTGAAAAATTTTGAGTGTTATCATAAGATCATGCTATTTGACAGAAATTCCTATGGAATAAGATTTTAAAAGAAGCCACTTAGATACCCAAATTCCCTACTGTTGTAGGAAAATCCATAGGCAACAAAATATCAATCCCTAGCAGAACTAAGAGCAAAATGCAGAGTAATGTAAAAGTGTTTCAAATCTCAGAGGTATTCAGCTTTTCATTCTGTATTATAATCTCTTCACCAGTTATCAGAGAAGATTGACTGCCCCATTTTTCCTTTTTAATCTGGTTTACATGTGCTCGAAAACAAATAAAGTAACACAAAGGAATTTTCCAATAACATATGACTAATGAATTAGAAAGTGCTATTTGGTGCCTTGTGAACATTTTAAAATACTGTAAGCCTTTTTCCTCATTAAGATATTCCCAAAACCCAACCAAAAAAAAAAGTCACTGCAGAAGCATGAAATATGATAACTAATAAGAACAATTATAATCATTTTCTTTAGAATACAGCAACCTTGAGTGACACATGTAAATAGCTCCAATATATTCATTTAATATTACTGATAATTAACGTGAGCACTAAATTAAAATTGCCTTTATCGGCCAGAGTTGTAAAGCTCTGCAACAGCCTAGACTAGAGATTACTGGAGGAGCTGATACCTGGGAGAAGACTGTGCCCAGCCTGCTGATGATAAAGAAATGTCGGGAGTTTTAATTCCATAAATAGAACGTTTTTAAGCATCGGACTTCATCAAAATTTAGCTGAATTAATTAGTAAATGTTTGCATAAAACCTTTTATTCTATGCAGGAGCTAAATACTTTTTCTCATTTGCATCTGTGGGAATATAGAATTGCCCTAATTTTGAAACTCAAGCCCCACAAAAATGCATTGGGAGTTATTTTTGTAGCAATTTTACCCAGTTATATAAATTGGTAATCTTTTCAGTATACTTTGCCCTTTTTCCTAGAGATTATCAGAAAAATAAACAATATTTTTAACTTAGCAAAAGGTGCTAAACACACACACACGTTATCTCATAACTCTCTTTGAAAACCTCCTCTCTTATACTCAATATGAATTTCAGAACAATTCTGAAATTAAGTAAAATAGGTGGAAATTAACTGACCCTGTGACATATCTAAAAGATGTATCTAAAGTTGTATTTTATACAACATAAACTGATAAAAATGGCAAGATCTGGACAGTATTAGAAAATATGACTTTCAATAGGTGCCCAATAACTGCTTGCTGAATAAAGCAAGTCCAATGGAATTTTTTTAAAAGTCACCTGGATGAAGAGATAAAATTAAGAGTTCTGCATAGATACCACTTATTATTTCTTTGGGTAAACTAATGTTTTAGAAGTTTGCAATTTTAATATCATGAAAACCCAAATACTTCTTTTCCTTCCTCTGACACTGCCTTAATTCAGGCCATCATCACCTCCCTCCTCGGTGCCTGAAACCATCTAATTGGGCTTCCAGTCCCATTTCTTTCTTCCTACTACCTCCCTCCTGCTCCCACTGATTTCCATTTTATAACCCAAGTGACATTTCTAAAACCTTTCCATATCCCCCCATTCTCTCAGGATAAAGCCCAAAGCATTCAAGACACTTCAGGGTATACCCATAGCCAATCTCTGTAGCCTCTTTCATCTCCACAATTCAATCTCTGACACTTGGTGCTCCAGCCATAGTATCCAACTCTGTGCAGGTTTTCTACATGCCATGTTCTCACCCCAGGACCTTTGCACATGCTGTTCTTACTGTTGGAAAGCTTTACACCCTCCCCACTCTTGTCTTTTCATCCTTTTATCTGGCTCACCTCTACTTATTTTTAAGGTTTTAGTTGAGACATTATCTTCTCCATAAGCCTTCCCTGACAGCCCCCCCACCTTTCTCAAGCCTAGATTAGTGCTGTGCCACTCTGTGCTTTCATTTAGCTAATGACTCAAAATAGTGGCTTGTTATTACCTCTTAATAAATTCCTTGAGCCCTGACACCTAACGTGATGTTCAGCACATAGCAGACATTCAATTAATATTCTGTAAATAAATTAGGAAAACATTCCAAAACTGAGTAATCTACTTTGATGAGCTTGATCTAATAATAGTTAACATTATAAATGATAATACAAGGGGTGGGGGGGGGAAGTGTACCAAAAGTTAAGAGGCCCGAATCATCACCCTAGCTCTCTAATTATCTCTAAATAATTTCTCTGCACCTCAATGTAATTTGCAAAATAGGTATAATACCTACACTTCCATGTCACAATGTTATTAAAAAGGTTCAGGTAAGTGAAAGCATTTTGGAAAGTATAAAGCACTAGTCATGCAAGATATTATTATCATCATCATTATCACTCAAAGCCTAAATTCACTTTGCCACATTCCTGCTCAAAAGCCCCCAGTCTCTCCACTACCTCACTCCCCCACCACCACTTTCAACAGTGTGACCTGGAGATCAATCCCATTGTCATTTCTGTGTTTTGGTTGGGTTTTTCTGCCTGGCAGCCTCTCTGGTTTTGCTCCAGGGGAACTTCTCTTCCCTCAGTCTTGGACCATGTGCTCTGGGTGAAGCTCACTCTGCTCCCAGGAACCCAAATATGAAGGCCATGACTCTAATGAGGCCAATGAGCACCCTGAGTTCTCGTAGCCAATGGACGTGATCTGTGGGCCTCCCTAAGCCATGACTAAGCCAGTCCACTCAGGGTGAAGCTCAGAACCTGGGCAGGGCGTGGGTCAGCCAGGCAGCAAACAGCCCCAGGGGTTGCTGGCAGTCATCTTGCAACAGCAAGGGAAGCCTCCTAGGGTTGGCAAACAGAGCCATGACAATATCTGGTCTTTGGGGGCATTCTCAGCTGCTGGTTCAGGCCTCACCTGACACTAGAACTGCCCAGTATTGATGATAATTAGGAAGATGCATTTCTGCATCTTGACACTGAATGGGACGTCTCTGAGTTTCTCCTAGAAAATGGGTTTTCAAAAGTCCTTTACTTCCTTATAATAAGGCTGTGGAAAATAAGTAAAATTTAAATCCATATTCAACCAATGCTTACAGAGCAATGAGGTCAAGTTTATGCAAACAGTGGTGAGATCTTTATGAGTAAAGGGTTTTATTAATTCAAAGTATTATCGTAAGTAGAATTACCATCATTGATTTGATTACTCACCTTCTAGTTCCACTGCAGGTCTCCAATGTCATTAAAATATGAGATTAATGCATTGGAAAATTGTTTATTTTCTATAAAATCAGTATCCAAGGGGGGAAAATAAAGTCCATGTGATCTAGGAAAAGCAGCCTTAAGGAGCATTTTATTGTTACATTTCCAGCCTGACTTTTCTCTCTAAACCCTTCAAAAATGTTTTTGGCTTTATACTTTTGGTAAGATCCAGGCTAACGTAAGCTTGTCAGGATTGCTTTCTTCAGAAGTAAGCAGTTAGATCAGGAAATAAACCACAAAAATTCCTTAATTGCTAGTCATCTAAGTAAGGTCTTATATTTTGGCTGAAAAAATAAACCAAAGGAAAGAAATACCTAGCAATCTTTTTCTAAGTGTGTTTTTCTTTTTTTTCCACACAAGCTAAGAAAAACACCCTAGCCAGCAAAGGGGTCAAAAGATAGCTCTTCATACCTGCCTTTCTAGATAGAATTAGCCATTTAAGCCTTGTCCACATTAGCATTAAGCTAACAAGGCTGGAGAGTGACTTAACTCATATCACTTTGTCAATGTGTTCATTTAATATTAATCTCCTGTGTTTTTAGGAATTGGTCTGAACAAAACTATATTGGAATTGCTGCCTCCAAAAAGGCTAAACCATGTCTCAGGAGCATCTTAAACTATTTATTATACTAATACAGTATTATTTAAATAATATAGTATTTATTTAAAACTTATAATAAATTTGTTTATAATGAATTCGCATTTACAGAATGTCGATGTAGTGGTATTATATGGTTGACTGTGGGCCATCTCTCCTGTGTGTTCTTGGTATGGACACAGCTGTCTAGTTCCCAGTCTTACACAGGAAAAATCTGTTAGAGAATTTCACATAAGTAGTTTGTGTTTCATGGATTCATGGTTCAGACACAATTATCAATAGTATTAATCTATTAACAAATAGAGACCAAAAATGATAATGAAGTTCCAATTTATGACTTCCTACCTGCCAGGAACTATGTTGGAAGGTAAAAATATACTTTCTATTCCTCATAACCACTCTGCAAGGTAAGTTTTATTAAACTGATTTGAAGAAAAAGAAATTGAGGATTGGAGAGGTTAAGGGATTTTCCAAAGTGTTAAGGTTTGAATGAGAACATCTTTCACAGCAAGAATAATATAGCCACACAGCTGTCCCTTCTGGTTGAGCCAACACACAGAATTTCGCTTTTCTGCTTGCCAGGGCTTGTTTCTTTGTTTTCCTTGTATAATATGTATAAGAATATGCATGTAGTTGAGTGAAAAATTAGCATAGTAACTCAATATTGGTAGAGAATTTGAAATTAGCCTAGAATTTCAAGCCAACTTTCAGGGAATCATTGATGAACCTGGGACTTTAAGATAAAGCTTCCAGAATAAAAGGAACCTCCCTTTGCTAGGTTCCCAGCTGCAAAGGTGAAGTTTGAGTGGCTCAAGAAGGCCATGGGAATCATCTGGCCCACACAGCTGCTCCCCCGAGATGCAGCACATCACCTGGTGACAGGTATTCTATGACAGCCATTGGTGACTGGTATTAGACAGGATTTCTGTCTACCCTGCATGAATTTTGGGTTGTGTGCACAATCATCTTGCTCATAATCCAACCCAAGGTATTGTAGTATTAGGGATGGTCAAGGCCCTTGACTTTCTTCTCCACTGAAGGTCTGCTGCTGGGGGAACATGCTAGGAGGCACATAAAGGCAACAATTCAACATCATCATCTCCAGCTTAGTACTGACTGCTCTAATGGGCAGCGTGGCCTGGGGAACTTTTGAAGGGCTAAAATGCCAGCATCTTTCAGCTGCTTTCCTTTTTGCTTGAAATTCTCAGGGACAGAGCATTTGCCCTTCTGTGTGACCATGCTGCTGTCACTCGGCCAGTCGTCAATAGACAAGCATCAGCCACCTCCAGGGAAAGCCTTTTCTGAGAAAAATCTCTTCCAGTTTTCTCACCTCTGTTTCAGTGCTGGGCAAGATTTTACTGCAAACATGTGGTAAGCATTCCTAACAAGGATAGCTTCCCATATGAATAATATCTCCAACTCACAGCAAGACAGAGTTTTTTCATGGCTTTCCTACCAGGACACTTGGCATTGGCGCTCTGGCATTTATTGATAAAGTATGTCTTGTGAATAAAACCATCACATAAATAAATATTATGCAATCTGCTAACAGAGAGACCTAAGGAGATGAGTTTATTTTCTAAAGCTTTTCAGTCAAGTTAATGGAAAAGTTGAAAATCACAAACCCTCCGTTGTCAGTGAATTTAAACTGCGATAGGATTGCGGTATGCTGCAAATATGAGGAATCTCAGGATCTCGCAGTCATCAGCCTGGACATCATGCCCCAAAGAGGATGAGGTGTCCTTCTATGCCCAACTGGAGGTGGAGCAGGAGAAAGAGAACCCTAAGTCCTTGGCAGAGCCCTTTACCCACCAGTCAGAACTCCTCTGCTTTTATATGCTGTGATTCTGCATTGGATTTATTGGCCTAAACAGTCTTTGCTGCCTCCTAAGAAAGACTTAGAATTAAAAATTTGATCTCCACTCATGATAAGTATGGCACCTAATTTTATAAATGGGGCAATTGAGACCTCACAAGAAGAGGTGACTTACCTGAGGGTCTCCCCACTGATAAATGACAGAGGTTTCCCGACTTCATACGCTATTTTTCCACCAGACAATTTGACCCATCATTATGCTCCTAAGACACCTTTTGTATGTCTTTTTTTTAACTTATATTTTCCAGTTTTATGATATATAATTGACATACTAATAATTTGACTTATATATATTGTGAAATGGTTACCATATGAAGTTTAGGTAGCATTCATCATTTTCTGTGGTGTATCTCCTGGCCCTCATAGGCCACATTTTGATACGAAGCATAAACACACTAAGGCAGTGGTCAGCAAACTCATTAGTCAACAGAGCCAAATATCAACAGTACAACGATTGAAATTTCTTTTGAGAGCCAAATTTTTTAAACTTAAACTATATAGGTAGGTACATTGTTATTAACTTAATTAGGGTACTCCTAAGGCTTAGGAAGAGCCACACTCAAGGGGCCAAAGAGCCGCATGTGGCTCGTGAGCCACAGTTTGCCGAGGGATCCTAAGGGCAATCTCCCCAGAGCTTGAAGGCTCCTCCTCATATTTGCAGTGTCAAAACGAATCAAAGGCAATGCTCCTGGTTATAGCAGTTGCCTCTGATACATACTTTGACTGAGGACCGCCCATGTAGTCATTCAAACTCACTGGCAGGAAGGAAAAGTGTGTCCTGCTTTTTGCACAACAGGTGGGTCGTGGTGATAGTATTTATAACAGCACCTTGTGATAAACGGCCATTCATATCTCAGAATTTGTTTTGAAGGGACAAATCCTTGAAGGGCACAGTCCCAGACACCCTTTGGATCATTATCTCTGTCACACAAACCCAAATGAACTTGTTGCTGATCTCAGAACCCACACATCAGCCTTTTTCTTTTTCTTTTTTAATGCCATTTTCTTGTGATCTTGTCTGAATCTTCAAGGCTCAGGTCTCTCACATCCCACCCTTCCTGAAGTCTTCCTTGGCCTTCCAGACTGTTCTCACTATGTGCCACTCAGGTTATTTACCACTTTTTAATGACAAAAGTGAAAATAACAATTAACATGTATTTAGCATCTACTATGTCCCAGAGACAACAACTCTTCTAAGTAGGCATTATCCCTATTTTGTACATGAGAAAATGAAGCCCATTGAAAACAAGAAACTTTGCCAAGATCAAACAGACAATAGTGACAGAATGGATATTTGAACCCAGAATTCTATAGCCTGAGCTCATACCCCTCAGGCTGTCCATCCTTCTCTCTCCTGGGTTATAAGCTGCCTAAAGATGTGATCAGTTTCTCATGTCCTATCACCAAGATTTCTTGTACAGCCTTGAACAGAATGGGCCTCAGTAAGGTTGTGCCGTTGTAAGAGTCAATCACATTCTGTAACACACAAAATCCCTCAGCACTGGAAACCATTGGCTACATACGCGCGCACACACACACACACACACACACACACACACACACACACACACCTACTCACACAGCTTTTGGCTCTTTCTGCTGTGTCTGCAGCAGCTTGGCAGTTCTAATATCTGATGGATTAGAGCTGATCTACACTGATTGCTCACACCTGCAATTCAAACTAACCCCTGTTCCGCTTTGTGCAATCAGCCATGCCCAGGTAAGACCATCAGCTTCCCAAATGACAGGCAAACAGAGACCCACCTGACAGGTCTGACCAGACACCTGTGAGATCTGCAAAGTGGGAAGGAAGGGGGGAGGGGAAGGTGGAATTACAAAATTAAAGAACCAAATGTAAATGGCAAAGGAATGAGTGCCTCATCTACTTCTCAGAAAGATTAGAAGCTTTGTAGGTGAAAACATCAAAGGTCCCCAGCTAATGAGAACAGAGCAGTAACTGGTGATGGAATTTTTACAGGCACTGAGATCTGATATTCATGTTTCTATGTGTAGGAAGCTTTAGTTAGAGAAGTTAGATACACCTGATCAAAAGTGCCAAACATAATTGTGCTTTGATTTCCAGTGTTGCCTCCTACCTGTGAGCTCCAGAGACATTTGCTAACATTGGCCTGATAATCCTCATCACATCCCCTTCTGGAGTTAAGGGGTGTGGACAGAATACTGCAGTCCATGCAGGGCTAGGCCAGCTTGCTCAGAGCATTAGAGCAGGGCCAGAAAAATGCATATCATATGTTCTTCCTGATGGAAAAAAGTCCAATGTTGTCAATTATGTTTTCTATTCTGAATTTCTCCTAAGTCTTAGTTTTCAATGTACTAATAGGCAGTGTATGGTGTACATATACATAAATACATGTATGCATGAATGTATGTGTGCATATGTGTTGGATTTTTTTAATGATCACAGAAGTAAAAGCCATGCTCCCATTAATCACATTCCCCTCATCCATGGTAATTCATATTACCTTCTCAGGGAAACAGTAGTTAAATCCTGAGTAAGTGGCATCATTCCAGTTTTAACCATAAATAATTGGATTTTTTAAGTTATTTCCTTCTTTGGGAAAAGAAGGCCCCTAACTTTTCTAAGTGTTAGATTTTTGCAATATGAACGTTTCACTGAATTTGTTCAAGGTGTATAACATGTTTTTCAAGGTGTAAAGAAAGAAATATCAGAAAGGCGAAGTTGAAGGCCTCGAGATTAAAGGCATTAGTTTCTAAACAGATCCAAATGCAAGAGAAACCCATCACAATATTTTCCATAGTGAGTCACCATTTTCCTGCTGCTGCTGATACTTATTAAAGCATTGATCCAGCGAAATTTATTATTTTTTAAAAGAATATGTTCTTATTGATTTCAGAGAGAGTGGGGGAGAGGAAAAGAGAGAAACATCAATGATGAGAGAGAATCGTTGATTGGCTGCCTCCTGCATGCCCTGCACTGGGGACCAAGCCCACAACCCGGGTAGGTGCCCTGACTGGGAATTGAACTGTGACTTCCTGGTTCACAGATCAATGCTCAACCACTGAGTCACACTGGCTAGATGTGAAATTTATTTTTAATTCAAGGTTTCATTTGGGGCTTGTTGACACCTACAAGCTTATAAACATAAAGGCTCTGCTTTCTTAGGACAAGTTAGAGACAACATGAGGCAGCTGTCCTAGAAGTGACTTCCACTCTCCCCCCCCCCCCCAAAAAAAAAATCCTCCCACGGACTTTCATTTAAAGCAGAATGATGCAACAAATAATCAGGATCTCTTCATGTCTTTTTTGTTTTTCTCTTCTGAGCATTCATATACCCTCTCTTATGATATTTGTGAAGTGTTATTATAATATTACCCAGATAGTCACCGTTGGCTCAAGAGACTATATTCAAACTTGAGTGGTTTCAAGTTCCACTGAGAATGCTAAAGTTGGCTCTAGATATCACACTCCTGGCCAACCCCCAAGCCAATCCTGATGACGTGTAAAAACTGCTTTGGGGTTGAGATGTTTGTCTCAACCTGAGAGAATGAAATCTAGGCTTTAATCACACCAGACAAAATGATTGGGTGAAACCCCTGAAAACTGAGTTTCCGTGACTATCCCTTCCTCTGACATACCTGTTTCTACTAAGCAGAGGAAGCAAAGAGGCTCTGGGAGCCAAACCACCAGCCTGGCACACTATGACAGAAGAAGCCGCTGGAAACCCAGGCGCATCACCTTCCCATACCCTGTTCCCCCCCGCTTTTTTTTTTTGCCCCTGGGTCATTTCAAGAAAGAACAACTCAAAATTACCACCAGTCACTACATGTATTTAGCAACCATATGTCAGACACCAAAATAGATGCCTTACACGCGACCTCATTTAATTTCAAACTATGGCATAGGGGCATGGTTAAGAACAATGGGCTCTGGTTCTGAGACTGCCTGGGTTCAAATTCTGCATCTTTTGCTTCTTAGTTGTTTGACCTTAAGAAAACTCTCCATGTCTCAATTATCTCTTCAGTGATACCAAATCCTTCTTCATGAGTTTTCTGTGAAAATTAAATGACATAATGCTCAAGACATGCTAGTATAGTGTCTGGCTGGCACATAGTAAGTACTCAATATGGATGTTATTATCACAACAATCCTGTGAGGTAGGTGATATTAGCACCATTTCATAGATGAAAAGACTAAGACCCAGATTGGATTAATTTGATGGTTCTCCAAGTCTGGTTCCTGGGAACTTGCTAGAAATGCAAAAATCTTAACACTTACTGAATCAGAAACTTTGGGACAAGCCCCTGTAATCTGTGTATATATAGCCCTTTAGGGGGTTTTAATGCCTGGTCACCTTTGAGAATGACTGCCTAAATCAACTTGCCCAAAGGTATACAGCTTTTAAGCAATGAACCCAAGATTTAAAAGCCTGGTTTAAAAGCTTATGTTCTTTCCACTAGACATGCTATAAACTTACTCCCAGACAGGAATTGTGTGCTTCCCTCACAGTTTTGACCACACATTACTGGGATAACTGTCCTCCTTTCTTCATACTCTCAAACATGGTTTCTACTTTGTCAATGCAGCAACCCCTGCCTTAACTCTGCAACGAGAAACTTCTGTTTCCTTTCCCCAACTCCAGGGCTTTCACACAGCAATAAAATCCTGGAAGTGATGAGAGTTGGCATGAAACTGTGATGAGAAAGACTAACTATTTTGACTGGTGACATTTTCAACCAGAATTTTTAAGTGTGTGAATGAGATTAAAAACGGAGGTGATTGTTAAATGGTTTTTCCTCCCTTCTCCCAAATTCAGGAGGATGCAAGATTACAAACTTACAAATGGGTCTGTCTCCCTCTCAACTTTGCTAGGCCCAGGACAGGTGACAGGTATGGAGGTAGAGACACCAAAATCAAGAACAGCTCTAGGCACTGCAGACAGGTGGACTCAATTCATATCTGTCGTTTCTATTCTGAAGTCAGAGAACTCAGATCAGGCAGTGTCTTTCAAGAAGAAAGTTGTATTAGTAAATAGAACTAGAATTCGGATCAACTTTGTGCTATGCCTCCTAAGATGATAATGCAATACCATGGGGAATAAAACCCTGATCTTTGAATCATCATTCTGTCTCATCTCCTTCACTGGAAACGATGTCTCCACTAACGCACACTGCATTTTCTGGACAACACCACTCTTTATTGGTCTGCCATACAGTAGAAGCTGGATTCTCTCTTTTCATGCATAATGGTTGCAGCTGTCTCCCCATACTAGGTCCTAATGTCAATATTCAGAGGACACTGGTAAAGAGCTTAGCAATGAAGCTTATGAAAAAAATAAGATTCCTTGAACAGAAACAACTAGAACTTTGTAGAAAGTTTCAAGGTGAAATATTCAGGGTCCAACAAACTCACATTACCTTTTGATCCAAAGTTTCCATCACCATCTCCATTTCTCCATGAGTCACTGTCTTTCCAATGTACCATTTTCCTTTCCCTGAACTGATTTTCCTTGAAACCATCAAATGATGTCCTGAGTCTGCCAGGGATAGCAGTCCATGGTCCAGTCTGCAGTACAGATACCAAGGCCCCTTCACACAGGAAAGACCAAGTTCTTTACCTTTCCTCTTGCTGACTTCCGTCTGCCATCTCAACAGCCAAATTGAACAATTTAGAAAAAGCAGATTCTGTTGGGGCTGAAAGTTAATCCTCTTGCCAGAAGAGTTTGAACTGATAGTAAGAACCATCTACAAGGTGAAAGATCTTATAAATAAGCCACCCCAATACACAATGTGCTCTAAACCAGCCCCCACTCTGTTAGACATTTCTTCTCGACCGGGGGTCAACACAAGTGAACTGACATGAAGGACAAATCCTACTGTGGGGCACAGTGAGTGCCACCAGGCTCCTCTATGGATACAGCTGGTAGACGGTGCTAGTGCCATTTTTTTTTAAATATATTTTTATTGATTTTTTACAGAGAGAAAGGGAGAGAGATAGAGAGTCAGAAACATTGATGAGAGAGAAACATCAACCAGCTGCCTCCTGCACACCTCCCACTGGGGATGTGCCCGCAACCAAGGTACATGCCCTTGACCGGAATTGAACCTGGGACCTTTCAGTCCACAGACCGACGCTCTCTCCACTGAGCCAAACCGGTCTTGGCATAGTGCCATTTTTAATTCAACCATCAATAATGCTGAAATTGCTGACACAAATGTTGGTTTGACATACAGTAGGAGAGGCTCCTGGTGTTTTGGTGGGTAGAAGAAGCTAGGCATGATGAATAAGGGTGCAATATACATGCTGTGGGATAAAGTCCCAAAGAGCAAACTGCTTGCCTTCAATGGAGAGACATCCTCACCCTCCTGAAGCCTGACTGTGTGCTCCTCTAGAAACCAAGCTGACTACAGGCCTCCAGACCTGTTATTGCTATATGTTCACTTATGGAACCCTAGAGGCAAATATAACTAAATGTTTCCTCTGGGATGAAGGGAGGGAGTCAGGGAGTGAAGGTGTATGTGGTTATCTGGCCAGCTGCCAGCATTGCTGAAAATATTTCCACTGCCAACCCAGGTGAGAGCTGAAGCCAGTGTTTGTTTTTCATAGTGTTCATGTTACCAGGCAGCCTATAAAGCAGTAAAATACCTACAGTTGATTAATTAAGGTCCTTTCTGTGATATTCCAGTAAAAGGTAAAGGTGCTTTGCCTTTTCAATCTTTAAGACAAATAAAAGTCAGTCTTTAAGACAGCTCTCAGGATATAAGAAATGTCAAAATTAACTGCTACTTGGTCATCAATAACTAAGCCAAAACTTCCTACTGATCTCTTCCCAAAGCCTTACCTTGAGAGAGGTAACTATCCCCCTCAAAAAACTACTATAGAAATGTCTTACTCCCAGAGTCCATATATCTTGCCAATTAATGTAAGCGAAGAGTCTTATCTACTTTATCCTCCTCCTCCACTTGCTACACATGGCCTTCTTTTGTTACTAAAGGATTCCTGAATAGAAATGTCTCTTCTGTGACCTTACAAAATTCAGATGTGCTGTTATGTTCTAGTCTCACAGTGACTGTCCCCAGATTTGGGGTGTCCTATTTCTTGTTTAGTTGAGACTTTCTGTCTTCCTTACAAAGCTGATTAATCTCGGGTGCCTGGAGTGAAGGCCATGAGGCCATGTAATATTAAGGCACCAAGAAAACTTCAATAAGTGGTTTAATGTATTTGCAGGGTCTAAAATTAGAACAGCTACTTTTGCCCTTGGTTTGACAGCCTATTTTTGTGCTACAACTTACAGTTCTTCTCTGACAACTTGAGTTAATTTCTACTCTGAAAAAAAGTCAGCAGCAAAGGAGCTAAGGTAAAGCTATGGGCTGAGACAGATCCGGGTAGGTACAAGTGCAATGGCGAAGCAAGGCAGAGTCTCTTCCTGGCTGTTTCCAGTGACCGAGGTGTCGCTGGGTTCTGAGCATCCTCGCAAAAGCAGCTGAAGTACTGAACATATGTGGAGACATGGTCCTCAGTGAAGACAGTGGGGAGAGGCTCAGGAGTGGACCTCTCAGATGTTGGATTAAAAAAACAAGGTCTGTGATGACCAATAAGCTTTTCCTCTTGCCAGGGCTAGTTAATACGCTACAACCTTCCTAGCAGCCTGAAAAGAAGGCACTTTCCTTAGAATGTGCATTATAGGTACTGTCTTTTGCATACACAACAAAGTTGTCAGCTTGTACCACTCAATATTACAAGTATTTTGAAAATGTTTATTTTTTTCATTTGATACAAGTTATATATATATATAGTATAATTTGTGTATAAATGTATATGTAAGCTCTTTTACTCTGTACCATAATCATCACATTTAAGCACTGACTTCATGAGAAGATGGAAAGTGAAAAGTCATTGTTAACCTTGACATCGGGAATGTGGCAGTCAAAGGTGCCTTTATCATAAAGTTAATGCAGCTGAGATTTCAAGTCCCTCCACTTGCATAGACCCCTTCCAAGGCTCTGGGGGTGGCCCTGGCAATGCGTTCACATGCTCATATGCTTTGGAAAGTTTTGTAAAAGAAGTTTTAATCTCAATCAGTTACCATGCTGATATCTTTCCACTTGGACCTCCCTTCTGTCACGCTTCTCCTGTGTCTGCTAGCCTTAGAGTAGATGTACTTTTGAGATCCAATTAGGGGAACTTAATCATGGGATACATTTAGTTTAGGTTTAATGGTATATATATTGCTATGTTTGGCTAGCCATCTCCATATAACGAGTGGATTCCTGGCCCTAGCCAGTTTGGCTCAGTGGATAGAGCATCGGCTGCAGACTGAAGGGTACATGCCTGGGTTGCAGGCTCAATCCCAGTGGGGGATGTGCAGGAGGCAGCCAATCAGTGATTCTCTCTCACCATTGATGTTTCTGTCTCTCTTTCCCTCTCCCTTCCTTTTTTGGGTTCCCAGTCGATACCTATCAACACTGTGCTGATTCACCCAGTACTACAAACCAAAGGTACAAGACCAATGTGTACCATGACATGTTTCCTATAAAGCCTGGCACTGGAAGTATATGGATAATGGTGAAGAAATACAATTTGAAATGTACAAAGCTAGAAGGTGGTCTCTGGAAATGTTTTCCAATCATCAAATGCATAAAATTATGAGAATTATTATTTGATGTCTCATTAAAATGGACATACCCTTCTGTCAGCAATATACACAATAAGACGTTTGGCTCTGAATATTTGGGTTTAAATCATGTCTAATATCCAACAAGATTCAGTTTACTCCTCTTTGAGAAAGGACTTATAGTATTCTTCCAAGACTAGCTAACATAGAGCACTTTATTGTGTGCCAAGCATTGGGCTTTACAACAACCATGTGAGGTAGATACTATTATTTTTATCTTACAAAGAAAGTTAAGGAATTTACCCAAGGCCACTCTGTAAGTGCTGCAGCTGGATATAAACCCTAGCAGTTTGGCTCTGGAGGCAGCCCCGTAGCTATTAGTCTCTTCTGCAACGATGTAAGATAGCATACGGAATGTTTCCAATATAGGGCAGGCAGAGTCACCATCCAATAAATGGTAGAAACAGTTATAAAACCACCACGTCTCTCTCTGCCCTTGTTGTCACTATCGATTATAGTAACCAGCTCAACTCCAGAGCTTGCACAGTTGTCTCTATTCCTTTCTACCACATGGTTCCTTTCTCCAAAAATAGGTGGTTGCCCTGGCTGGTCTTGCTCAGTGATCAGAGTGTCAGCCTGAGGACTGGAGAGTGTCAGGTTCAATTCCAGTTGAGGACACATACCTGGGCTGCATACCCAGCCCCTGTCTGAGGTGCGTGCGAAGGGCAACCAATCGATGTGTCTCTCTCACATCGATGTTTTTTTCTCTCTCTTTCCCTCCCTTTCAGTCTCTGAAAAATCAATGGTAATATCCTTACGTGAGGATTAACAAAATAAAAAACAAAAATAAGTGGTTTTAAATTTTTAATTATTATTAGTCAATCTACATTATTTTTTGAATTACATAACAAGTTATAAAATACATAAAATGATGCTATTATACAATCCTAATAAGGCTATGATTATTGGAATAATTACTACTACTCTCTAAAAATGTACTAAGGTGTTATAGATCATTTGCATGCATCATCAAAAATATTAAAATTTTTCTAGACTTGCAATGATCTTTTGTAACAGTTGACATTTCCTGAGTGACTATATAACCTTTAGTCTTATAAATAACTTGCTTCAATCATAATATAGTATATAAATCTTGTAACTTCTGGGAATGAGATTATATACCATGCAGGATGTTTTCCTACTTCTGTTCATTCAACCAATACTTACTATTTACTGTGTTCCAGATAATTCCCTAAGTTTAAAAAAAAAAGTTTGCACATATAAGAGCTACATAGCTATATTCAAGGCTCAAACATGTCTACATTCAATTTTTTTCCTTGTTTTTTCAAACATTTTTAGTTCTTCATAATTATCTGTTGTTGTTGTTGTTGTTGTTGTTGTTGTTGTTGTTTTGTTCTTATTGTCCATATTCACCCAAGGTTATTTTTCTATTGATTTTTAGAGAGAATGGAAGGGAGAGGGAGAAACACAGAGAGAGAAACATCGATATGAGAGAGACACATTGATTGGTCACCCCCTCCCCTGACCCCATGGAGGAGCGAGGAGCTGGAGATTGAGTTTAATCACCAATGGCCAATGTTTTACAGTAGGTCCTCGGGTTACGTAGGAGATCCATTCCTATGGCGCGACGTAACACGATTTTCGCAGTAAGTCGGAACCCACCTACATAAGCACCTACGTCACTCACATGGAGCACATACACAGCAATAATGAAGTGAAACAGTAAAAAAAAAAATTAAAGAAAACATAATAATTCCTGACCTTTACTTGTGGTAAATAAATAATAAAAAACATTATGTACATATGTCGAAATGACAGAACTTTTTTTTAATAAATAAATAAATGGGAGATGGCGACGTAACCACAAAACGACGTACATCAAGTCCAACGTAACCCGAGGACTGTCTGTATTTTATTTTTTAATAATTTGTATAAGAGTTTATTTGAGCCAAACTGCGATGACATATGCTGGGAGCAAGATCTCAAATGCTCCCCCAATGGCCGATGATGTAACCAATGGTGTCTATGCAATGAAGCCTTCATAAATGCCCCGCAGGAGGGAGTTTGGAGAGCCTCCGGGTTGGAGAACACGTGGAGTTCTGGGGAAAGTGATAGCTCTGGGAGGGCATGGAAGCCCTAAGCCCTTTTCCTATACTTTGCCCTGTATGCCTCTTCCATCTGGCTGTTTCTGCATTAGTTATATCCTTTTACAATAAAGTGGTAATCTAATAAGTAAAATCTTCCTCTGAGTTCTGTGAGCTGCTCTAGCAAATTAAATTGAATCCGAGGAGGTAGTCGTGGGAACCTCTGATGTACAGCTAGTCCGTCAGAAGCAAAGGTAACCACCTGGACTTGCTGACCAGCCACTGAAGTGGAGGACAGTCTCTGGGACTGAACCTGTGACCTGTGGGATCTGACGCTATCTCCAGGAAGATAGCAGCAGAGGCTTCTTGAGTTGAATCATGAGGCACCCAGCTGGTTTCAGAGTTTTGCTTGGTGTGGGGGAAACCTGTACCTTGGAATGGGTGCAGACCCTTAGGATCATACACCAAAAACAACTACACATAGTGTAATCTTATTTATAATTTGAATGAACCTGTGTCAAATATAATTTTTCTGCTAAAAATTCAAAAGAGATACATTTTAATGATATCTAGTCCAAATGTGTAATAGATTATGTGAGCAATCACACACAGAAAGAAAATAATTGAGTGACTCTACACAGAGTAACATAGTATGCATTGTGTCAAACATCAGGTTGCAATGTGTTAAGCATCAACTTATCCTCATGTTTTTCAATCAAAAATGAAAAATGTGATTTGACCCTTGCTGTGTGGTTTCATCTGCCACACTCTCTCCAGCTGTTACCTGCTGGATCACACTCAGAATACCTGGCTAGATGCTCTCGAAGTTATCAATCAAACATAGAGGAATCAAGTCTGGTTTGGGTTTTCTGCTTGAGCCAACAGGAAGTAAAAATTAGTCCTCTGCTATTTTGTCCTATTTAAATGTTGTATTTTTTTTAAAAAAATCACATATGTGTGGGAAGCAAAAAAAAAAAAAGCTTTCTTCTAAAACAATTGATGAAACCTACACAGTAATTAATGATTTAAAATGTAAAATAGGCATCCTGGACACTTTCTCCTTAAGGAACTCAAAGAGTAGTTTAATTTTAAACTGCATGTATCAGAGGGAAAGAAACACAACCAACACATTTGCACTCAATTGAATCTGAGAATTGGTGGAGAGTCCAAAGTGAGGGAGAAAAAGAATCCACATTGCCTGTGTTTATTTTATTGTCGACCAGAGGAGTTTATAGTGAGCATTCTTTTTACCGGAAGTTTCTTTCAGGTCTTGCTACTTAACACAAGGCAGCTGACCCTTAGAAACCAAGACTGGGGGAAAAGGGTTAGTCTGCCCACATCAAGACCCACTCCCCCTGTTTTAATCTCATTTTTGTGTCTTAAAACACTTCAAGCTCTACCTCCCGATACCCAAACCTGGTAAGCAGGAAAGACCTTAAGAATATCAGAATATCAGAATAGTCTGGAAGCCAGGTAAGGTTCTTACAGGGAGGTTACCCAAAATTTGAGCTATTCTGAAACAGTCACTTCCCCTCAGAACACCTGGCATTCGAGTGCAAACTGTCCCATCTTTCGCTTCCCCTTCTTTCTCTTACACGCCCCCCCCCCCCCACCCGCCTTCCACATCTCAAAAGCAGTAGCTGGCGAAAGAAGCAGAGAAAGGAAACCCTTCTGGTGTTCCTGCTGGTGTGGCTTAGTGTGTGTAAGAGAAGAGAAAACAACAAAACTGTCCCAGGGATCAAAGAGCCCAGGATTTTTAAACTGGCTCAGTCCATTTACCCCTGAATAAATGACTTAACCTCTCTGGGCCTCAGGTTCCTGATCTATTAAATGGGCATAAAATATTTGCCTTTGCTGATCTGCCACCTGGGAAGGGCTTAAATGCTGTTGGCCTTACTGTGTGTCTGAGAAGTGGTGGAGGTGGGAGTGTGGGGAAGGAGGGGACAATACCTCTAGCCTCTCTGTTGGGGAGCACACGAGACTTGGTTGGAAAATTTGTAAGGAGGACATTCTGAGAAAAGGGAAGTGTGTGGAAGGCTGTCTGTCCTGTTTATCGGAATTCCAACTTAGGGGAGACTTAGGGGAGTGTCGAAGGCAGCACCCCTAATTATTCCTTGACCTTTCCAAACAAGTCTGTGCATGTGCAGACCCCCGGGAGTTTATTGGAATCCTTATGCTTAATCTTTTGGGTGTCCTTGCTTAAAGGACATTACAAACACATGCGTCCTCCCAACATTACTCACCCTGCTGATTATATCTAAAAGATAAACTTTACCTCAAACTGCTGTGACAATAAAAGCCTAATGAGGCAGGCAATCGAGGCTGCCTGGTCCTTTTGGCCAGGCCGTCCCTTGCCTCTCTTTCACAGCAAACATTGTATCAGAGTAGTAATCCATTCATCTGTCGCTCAGGGGCTGCTGGTCAGCCCCAGCACCTCTCCACAAGTAAAGTGCCAAGTGAATGTACCTGGTGACCCCCAAAGCAGTTACATTCCATCCAGCACACTTTTTGAAAGGGCATTACATGATCTCAATTAAAAATCTAAGGTAATGCCAGCTTATTCAGGGATCTCTCCATAATACTTTGAGGGGCTCTTTAAATCAGGACATCATAGAAATACCAGAGGATTTTTTAAATATATTTTTATTGATTTCAGAGAGGAAGAGAGAGGGAGAGAGAGATAGAAACATCAAGGATGAGAGAGAATCATTGATTGGCTGCCTCCTGCACGCCCCCTACCAGGGATCAGCCTACAACCTGGGTATGTGCCCTTGACTGGAATCGAACCCAGGACCCTTCAGTCCACAGGCCGACATTATACCCACTGAGCCAAATCAACTAGGGCTACCAGAGGATTTTTTAAAGATAGATCAAATTTGCAGTGTAGAACAAAGCATACACAATTTTAAAGTAAACTTGGGTATAATATTGAATATATATTTTAAAAATTATAATTCAGCCTTCACTGATTCAAAGATGGCAAAAAAGAAATGAAATGAGATGGAAAAACTACATAACCAGTAGATGGGAGTAGCACAGAATGTAAATTAAAGTAGAACAGTATTCCCAGCCACATTTCAGTGCCTTTAATTTAGACAAGTGTAAAATTCAAGTTTGAAGGCCCCTTCATAGATCATGCAATCTAGCCAAATATCTGAAGCATATTTTAATTTTTGATGTCCATGAGAATTAGAGCCACTGCTCTTTTCTCATGTCTCAGATCACTTTTTTAAAGTATTTTATTTAATTTTTTGTATGTATATCTACACATAAAGATAAATTTATATAAGAATCATTGTATATGCCTTTTCAGTTCCTTTTTTCTCTTACATTTTGTATGGTTTTCCTGGACCCTCCTCTTCTACCCACATCAGAACTGCCCAGCAAAGTACCCGGGTTAACAACTTCAATTATAGCCTTTCATGGTTTTTCCAGGCTTAAATAATCCTGCAAACACACACACACACACACACACACACACACACACACACACACAGGGGGTTTTCCTCTTTTCATTTTTTATTTCCCAAAAATAGGATCATCTTTTACCCAATATCCAAGGATGTGATACTCTGGTCTATACAGATTCAGCTCAATCTTTATCCATCATCTACATCTAAAACCAACAATTTTATAATGTTTGACATACTACTGGAAAAAAAATAAACTAATACACTTTAGAAATATTTTCAAAAGCAAAGTTGAAATAAATGGATTTTACAGATCAGTGTTTAGTTAAGCTTGGTATTTTGCACATAGGACTTTGTCAGTAAAATCTTGATTTCGAAACTATTTTTAGTTTTTACTAAGCGTGTGTGTGTGTGTGTTGTTTGAAGTAATACTCTGTGTACAAGGGTGGATTTTCAGAGGTTATTAGGTAAAATAATAATTTTAGCTAGGACAAGAGCATGTTGGGGGCAGGGGAGCACATATACAGTGAAGGCCAAAAGGAAGAGCAGAGACAGAGTGTGATGGGTCACTGGGTAGATGTTTGAGTTGCCAAGGAAAAGGCCAGAGGTTCCACCTCACCTTAGCACATCAATTGTCACTCAGTCACCACAGCTCTTATCTATGGACTTTTTTGGCTTGGAGTCACAGGAAAAGCCCTCAACAAAGTAATGAGCCCTCCAGTCTCCCATTTCACATGTGAGGGCTTCTTCTTAGAGCCTCCTCTTCTCTCTCAGGTTCCTCATGCCCCAAAGGTCTCATCCTCATCTCCCCATTAAAACTGCTTCAAATAAAAAACCAACGAGACATATTTACACTTAGATCATATTATAAATGAACTAGAGGCCCGGTGCACAAAAATTTGTGCACTCAGGGGGAAGGGAGGGTCCCTCAGCCCGGCCTGTGCCCTCTCGCAGTCTGGGACCCCTCGGGAGATAACGACCTGCTGGCTTAGGCCTGCTCCCGGGTGGCAGAGGGCAGGCCCAATCCCTAGGTGCAGCCCCTGGTCGGGCTCAGAGCAGGGCCGATTGGGGAGTTGGGGCACCGCCCCCTGTCATGCACAGAGCAGGGCCCATCAGGGGGTTG
>NW_005354464.1:1801594-1816577 GCF_000412655.1 Myotis brandtii | reverse complement strand
TTTTTTTTAGCTTCTATGTTTGTTACAATGTTCAAACTGCAGGCTCAGAGGCCTGCAAGGCAGGCGGGGAACGTTGGTTTCCTCCGTCACTGAAGGAAGCAAGCCTCATGTTAGTTTCAAGCTGCCTGGCTGCCGGCCGCCATCTTGGCTGTCAGTTAATTTGCATATCTCCCTGATTAGCCAATGGGAAGGGTAGCGGTCGTACGCCAATTACCATGTTTCTCTTTTATTAGTGTAGATAATAAGAGAGCCTAAATATTATACCTACTAGTATAATGTTTGCATTTTTATAGAAACCAAAGCATTACCTTAAGAAACGTTCAACAGTGAGAATGTTGTCAATGATAATAGACACATAGGAAGAGGGCCCATGGAGCTCTCCTGGATGCACACATGAGCCTCCATAAAAGATGGCCCTGAACACCCATTACAAAGACCTCACGGCTGGGAGTTAAAAAATAAATAAATAAATCTGTGGATGCGGTTCCAGCTCGGCCATGAACCAGACAGGAATTTGACAAGTCACTTTGCTTGTCTGGGTCCCAGTTTCCTCATCTGTAAAAGAAAGGTCTTGAACTCCATGACTTCAAGGTCACTTCCAGCTCCAACATGCTTGGACACTATGATTACAACAGTCCTTCCAAGTGGGCTGCATTATCATCTGGATTTGAAAAAAGGTTGCATGCTTGCTGCAGTACCATAAAGGACTTCTTGGTAAATCCAGAATGAAAAGCCTCTACTCTGCCCAGGTCACCTCCCTACCCCTCATCTCCCCTCCCACCCTTAAGGTAGAGAATATGGCTCAAGAAAAAATTTACCTCCACTTCTACATATACCAGTATGTTGATCAATTGCTTGACCTATCATAAGACTATCCCATTTGTTTTCAGTTTTTCTATCTACAAAACTAAACTCTACCTTAATGACAGGGTGATTTTTTTTAACATGAAAAGCTGATCATGCTGACTCCTGCTCAATCATCTACAATAGTTTTTCATCAGCTATTGTAACAAACACTGTTGGTTCCTAACTCAGCAAACATTTGTTGCCTTTTCCTTCCTTTCTATCTGAAGCCCAATTTTGTTTGAGTATCTTCTGCCTGGCCATGTACTTCAGAAGTGTGTCCGTCCCTTCGGGAAGTGAATGGAGATTGGTCTGAGCTAGTCATGGTGGCTGCATTCCCCTTGCCAGTGAATGATTTAGGATTGGGCATGTGATGCAATGTTGGCCACTGAGCCATGAGGATGAGTCTGACGGGGGCGTTTTAAGAAAGGGTTCCCTCACTGATTAAAAAAGAAGCATATCAAGACAGAAAAAAAATAATCACTTTTTTTTTCAGTCATCTTGCAATCAGGAGAAGAGCAAGTCTGAGGATAAATCATCACACCAAAGATGGAAGAGCAGAAAGACGGAAGGAGCCTAAGTCCTTAATGAGAGAGCTGGCCACTGAATTCAGCCACCTTGGAACTTTCCTGCCTTTGAGCATAGTATATATGCTGATATATTTTCTTAGAATTTAAGCCAGTAGTATTGGGGGTTTCAGTTCCTTGCAGCTTAACATGTGCCACTAGCACATCTAAAGTGTAAAACTAATACACATTGTGGGGGGTTTTTTGGCCCACAAGGCTCAAGTTCTAACTGCCTCATCTCCATCACCATACACTAGGTCTTTGCTCGAACAACATCTCCCAACCCTGATAAATACCATTATACTCGTCCTTCAAGCCCCAACAAAAATAGCTCATCCTTTTTAAAACTTGGCCCAATATTCTTGGGCAGACTCTGCTGTCCTCATTTCCCACAGCGTTTCTTACATGCCTCACTCTGCTGGAACCATTTGCATGCCCGTCAACCACACTAGACTGTGAGCTTCTTGAGGGAGGGGCCTCAAAGGCCTGTTTCTCTTGTATTACCTGCCCCTGAGCATATGCCTGATTCATGAGCACACACTCAACATCTGCCTAATGAATGTAACCCCTGGCTTTATCTATCACTTTAGGAATACTGCTTACCCCTGATTTGGAAAATTTAATTCCTTTTGTTTGTTATGTTTTTAATGTATTTTTTATTGTTGATAGTATTATAAATATCTCCTATCCCCCCCCCTTTTCCCGCCTCCTCCCAGCCCCTTTCCACCCCCCCAGGTCTTCACTACCTTATTGTCCATGTCCATGGGCTATGCATATCTATATATATAAAAAAGCCAGCAACCGGAACGCTGTAATGACTGATCTCTATGACACCCATTGTGGCCAGGAAACCAGCCCGATGGGAGTGGGGGGAGGGCAGGGCCGCCCCAATGGGCCCCCCAAATCTCCTGAGGCCCCTCCCCCAGGCCAGCCCCACCCCCGATCAGCCCCCCCCCCACTCCGATCAGGGGCAGGGCAAGCCGGCCAACCACCCATGGCTCCTCCCCCAGGCTACTGGCCCCTGATCGCACCCCCCACCCCATTCGGGGGTGGGGCTGGCCAGCCCACAGCCCCTCCCCACAGATGGCCCCATCCCCAATCAGCCCCCACCACCCTGATCAGCCTATGGCCCCTCCTCCCAGCCAGCTCCACCCCGATCAGCCCCCCACCACACCAATCAGGGGTGGGGCTGGCCAGCCAAGCTTCCCCGGCCCCTCCCTCGGCCACTGACCCTGATTGGCCCCCCCACCCCAATCAGGGGTGGGGCCTGCTGGCCAATCGCCCGAGGCCCCTTCCCCTAGCCGGCCCAGCCCTGATCAGGCCCCAATCAGGGCGGGCCTGCCGGCCAACCTCCTGCGGTCTCCTCCTCTCGATAGGCCCGGCCCGATCTGCCGATTGGGGCGGGGCTGGGTCAAACCCCACCCATGCATGCATTCGTGCACTGGGCCTCTAGTAAGTACAGTAGGTCCTCAGGTTACACTGGAGATCCTTTCCTATGGCGTGACGTAACATGATTTTTGCCGTAAGTCGGAACCCACCTACATAAGCACCTACGTCACTCACATGGAGCACATACACAGCAGTAATGAAGTGAAATAGTAAAAAAAATTTAAAAGAAAGATAACAATTGCTGACCTTTACTTGTGGTAAATAAATAATAAAAAACATAAAGCACATATGTACATACGTCAAAATGATGGAACTTTTTTTATATATAAATAAGTGGGAGATGGCGACGTACGTCAAGTCCAATGTAACCTGAGGACTGTCTATATATAAGTTCTTTGGTTTATGTCTTCTCGTCCCCCTAACCCCACGTAGAGTTATGTCAGTCTATTCCATGCCTCCCTGCTTCAGATCTTATTTTGTTGGTCAGTTCATTTTGTTCATTAGATTCCACAAATAAGTGAGATCATGTAATATTTGTCTTTCTCAATCTGGCTTATTTCACTTAGCATAATATTTTCCAGGTCCATCCATGCTGTCCCAAAGGGTAAGAGATCACTCTTTTTTACAGCTGCATAGTATTCCATAGTATAATTCCTTTTGATATCAGTGTTGAACTCTCCCAGTCGGCCATGACTCAAATTCACAGATTCTGACTAATCGAAGTGTCTGAGACAACATAACTACCAGTTCCTGAGACCTTGACAAACTTTGAGAGGTGGCTTTGGAGTTATGTTTGACAGTCTGACCATCAAACAAGTCATTTTCATCAAAAGAAATGAATAGTGAAGGGAAATGATGCATCCCACTCCATTTTGACAGTGTTAAGATTTCTGTTCTATAGCCCAGCTCCAAGATGAGGATATGCTAAGGCAAAGCAGGTCCACTTGGGTTTAGTTTTCAGAGCTACCAAAACTCTCGAGACAGAAATGTGAAAGAGGGAGATATCAAATCCAAAATCAAAATCTGTACTGTTTAAGTTCTTTCTGCTTAAGTTGAGAAACTGCTTAGCCAAGATCAGACGTCATCTTCTACAGTACCCTGCTTCTCTCTGCCCCTCCACATACACCACACACATACATACCTGCAGAAAATCAGTCCAGCTTCTCTCTATAATTACATGACCATTTAAAAGTCAACATCTGGGAACTGCCACCTCCCATTACATTGACTCCATATTTAAATAGTAGTTTGGAAAAGGAGAGATACAGCCACCAGTGGAACATACTAGTAATTTCTCACAAGAGAACACAGATCATAAAACGCAGATTCCTGAAGAGCCCAGCCACCCAGATCAACCTGTGACCACTAACATGAGGGTCTTAGAAGTGTCACAGAAGCCAAATACTGAGAAAGACATACACCCAGGGATATTTATAATGGAAAGCACTCTTGCCTGGCCAGTGTGGCTCAGTGGATGAGCATCAACCTATGAACTAGGAGGTCACGGTTTGATTCCTGGTCAGGACACATGCCCAGGTTGTGGGCTTGATCCCCAGTGTGGGGAGTGCAGGAAGCAGTCAATCAATGATTCTCTCTCATCATTGATGTCTCTCTCTCTCTGTCATCCCTTCCTCTTTGAAATCAATAAAAATTTATTTTATAAAAATAAAGAAAGCACTCTTGATAACACTGTTGGAGAAATGCATGCTAAAGAGCCAGCAAGTATCACACCTTTGGAAAATGCAATTCTCTTAATATATTCATTCGTGTTTTATTTAACTAAGACACTACTTTCTACATTGCCTGGTGCTGTTCAGCCTGAGCCTGATCATTGTGGACTACCATGGAAGCCTGTATGAATCACTGCCTTCTTGGGAGTTATTTCATTTGTCATTTTCTTCTGGAGAGCCATCCTTGTTGTAAAGAATCATATATACCAAGTCACTTAACAGAAAATTTCTGAGTTGAAGAGTCTCAATAAAGAAAACACAGACCTTGTACAAGACTTGACTTGCGGTGGTGAACACACAGTACAATACACGGATGATGCATTATAGAATTGTACACCTGAAACCTATGTAATTTTATTAACCAATGTCACCCCAATAAATTCTACAATATAAATATTTGCTTAATATATATTTTTAAAAGTCCACATCTGCCCAGATGTGAAACAAAAGACACATCCTTTGATACCAACGATAAGCTACTAAGATTTCATCAATTGCTTATTCAGGCCAAAAACACTCTTTTGGAAATGTAGATCACATTTAGTGTGCCAGTGTGAGCAATTACGTTAGGGTTGAGATGACTCATTTAAATAGCACAATTCAAATATTGCAGTCATCCTGCAATATAATCAAACTCCTCAGGGGGTGTTACACTCCTTACAGGAAACAAACAAAAAAAAGTGACAAATGGGGAAAATGCAGAGAAATTACATGGCCTGGTAGACAGGTACCAGAGACTAAAGGGAGTGAGGGTGAGCAGGATGCCGGCCTGCCATCTCAATGAGCAGCCCCCATCAGCCTTTACAGAGCAAACAGGGAAATTCCCCTCTATTCTTCCCAGAGTCATGGGTCCCTACTGACCACTCACTCCGTCTGCCTGAAAAACACATAAATGCTAGACCAGAGGTACTCCATCACTCCATCATCAAAGGTGCTGAGTACCACTATGTGATAGCCCTAGCATTGCAAAGAAAAGGCAAAATTTATCCCTCCAGAGAAGCTCTCATAACAGTAGAGAAGACTGACAAAACAGCGTGGCCAGTGCTAAAACAGAGATTTAAAAAACGAACTCTAGAAAGAACTCTTCAAAAATTCATCTGGAATAAAAAAAGACCCTGAATAGCTGCAGCGATCCTGAGAAAGAACAAAGTAGGTGGGATCTCAATACCAGATATCAAGCTGTATTACAAAGCCACTGTTCTCAAAACTGCCTGGTACTGGCACAAGAACAGACATATAGATCAATGGAATAGAATAGAGAGCCCAGAAATCAGCCCCAACCAATACGCTCAATTAATATTTGACAAAGGAGGCAAGAACATACAATGGAGTCAAGACAGTCTCTTCAATAAATGGTGCTGGGAAAATTGGACAGATACATGCAAGAAAATGAAACTAGACCACCAACTTACACCATACACAAAAATAAACTCAAAATGGATAAAGGACTTAAATATACGACCGGAAACCATAAAAATACTAGAAGAATCCAAAGGCAACAAAATCTCAGACCTATGCCGAAGCAATTTCTTCACCGATACAGATCCTAGGGCATTGGAAACTAAAGAGAAAATAAACAAATGGGACTACATCAAAATAAAAAGTTTCTGCACAGCAAAAGAAACCATCAACAAAACAACAAGAAAGCCCACTACATGGGAGAACATATTTGCCAACATTATATCTGATAAGGGCCTAATCTCCAAAATTTATAGGGAACTCATACAACTTAACAAAAGGAAGATAAACAATCCAATCAAAAAATGGGCAAAGGATCTAAATAGACACCTTTCAAAAGAGGACATTCAGAAAGCCAAGAGACATATGAAAACATGCTCAAAGTCACTAATCATCCGAGAGATGCAAATCAAAACAACAATGAGGTACCATCTCACACCTGTCAGACTGGCTATCATCAACAAATCAACAAACGACAAGTGCTGGAGAGGATGTGGAGAAAAAGGAACACTTGTGCACTGCTGGTGGGAATGCAGACTGGTGCAGCCACTATGGAAGACAGTATGGAGTTTCCTCAAAAAACAAAACATGGAACTCCCATTTGACCCTGTGATCCCACTTCTAGGAATATATCCCAAGAAACCAGAAACACCAATCAGAAAGGATCTATGCACCCCTATGTTCATAGCAGCACAATTCACCATAGCTAAGATTTGGAAACAGCCTAAGTGCCCATCAGTAGATGAATGGATTAGAAAACTGTGGTACATCTACACGATGGAATACTATGCTGCTGTAAAAAAGAAGGAACTCTTACCATTTGCAACAGCATGGATGGAACTGGAGAGCATTATGCTAAGTGAAATAAGCCAGTCAATGAAGGAAAAATACCACATGATCTCACTCATTCATGGATAATAAAGACCATTATAAACTGATGAACAAAAATAGATACAGAGGCAGAGCTGCCTCAAACAGATTGTCAAACTGCAGCGGGAAGGCCGGGGAGAGTAGCGGGGCAGAAGGGGAGGTAAGAGATCAACCGAAGGACTTATATGCATGCATATAGGCATAACCAATGGACATAAGACACTGTGGGGTAGGGGAGACCAGGGGATTGTCAAGGGCGGGGGAAAAAAGGAGACATATGTAATACCCTTTGTAATACTTTAAGCAATAAAACAATTTAAAAAAAAAACCTTCCATGGAGACAGTGAATTCTGAGGATGCCAATGCAGACGTGGCAGGACACATGTTTAAAATGCCTTTAATGATGAGTAGAATTCCCTAGTTAAGTAAGGAGGGGTACCCTGAGCCTATACAAGGCTCAGAAACAAGGCAGTGTGTCAAATGATAGGGAGCTGGCAGTAGTCTTCAGTGGTGGGTTGGAGGTATATGAGGTATATGAGGCTATGCCCAGCCTCAAGCTGCTCCTCCAGCCTTATTTCCTCCCACTCCTCACTCTTGACTTGCCCTCTGGGCACGTCCCTAAACTCCGCTCCCATGCCTTTTTAGACTTCTTGAACATGTGCTCTGCCCTCTGCCTTGAGTTTCCCTTCTCTGCCTGGATCTCATCCTGCCATCAAGCCTCCCCACATCCTTGGGAAGACTGAGGTGCTTGCCTCACTGCCCCTCCCATGTGGCCACTTGGTAGGGTGGACTGGGTCTCTACTTCAAAAAGGCATTGACACGATCCCTGCCTTCAGGGAGCTTGGGAATCCAAAGCCCAAAACACAAAGCAAGATGCGCAGGCCATGAGTACAATCCCCAGTGTCCGGATGATCACTGCAAGCTAAGCTTCCTCGTTTTGACAAAGGATCCAGGGACCAAAGGCCACAACCTTAAAAGAGCTCCACCCTGGCCCTGGCCCTCACTCATCTCTTCCAGTTCCAGTGTCCCTCACTGCATTGTCTCAATCTGTCACCCCAATTTTCTTTCATCTCTTTAATCCTCCATTTTGAGGATTGTTCCATTATTTTCCTGCCCCACAACCCGTTGTCTTGGGAGATAACACAACAGTGGGGAGAGCATAGCTTTGACGTCAGACAGAATGAGGCTTGGATCCCAGCTACAGCAACCTGATGACCTGCTCTGAGGACTGAAGATGATAACATTTCACTGCTCCAGGACACGGTAAACACTCAATAAGGCACAAACTTTGTGGCTGTTGATTAGCCTTGGGGTCATCCAATGCTGAATCCTTCTCCAAGCTTCATGTCTTTTGTCCTGAGTTGCACCAATGTTCTCCCATCCCTTGTCTTCCCCACCTTGTCCCTTATCCCTCAGTATGAGCAACAGATCCTACACAACTCTGGGACCTCACAAGCTTCGCCAAGGAGGTGGCATTTGTGATGGATCTGAAAGATGGGTAGCATTTGGACCTTGAGATGTGGCAAGAGGAGGACATACCAACATGTGGGAAATGGTGAATAAAGACAGAGACAGGAAAGGATGTATTTTGTTCATGCAGGAGACTCAAGGGCCTCCATGGGGCTGACTGTGGGATCCAGGGCAGATATGTTAGCAATCAGGGTGGATGAAGTCTGGAACCATCACCTGTGCTTTTGAGGAAACCACAAGCATGGATTTGTGTGTATGGGGTGGGGACAGCAGGTCCTAGGGTGACTGTATCAGGAGGCACTGGAAAGAGAAGAGACCAAAGGTAGAGGCTGCTCCTCGGGAGTGGGCTCCAAGATCTGCAACCAATGAGCAAGTGACCTTGGAATTTCAATTGGCTTATCTGCAAAATGAGAGGCTTGACTTCCGCGTGGAGTTACCCAAGTTCAAATACCAGCCTGGCCATTTATCAGAAAATTCAGTCTCTGAGGTGAGAGACTGAATTTTTTGCTCTGTTCATTTCCCTCATCTGTAAAACGAAGACAAGAGCAAAATGTTTCCATTGCTGGGCTGCCGCACAGACACAGTGCTGACAACCACACTTGGCACATGGTGGGAATTCAAAAAGGAAGAGAAAAAGAAAAATGGTGGCTGTCAAAAACCCTTCCATCTTACAAAAAAAAAAATCACAGTCTTTCTAGTGCAGAAATGACCATTCGGCAAAAACATTCTGGAACCCGACCTGGGCTAGTCTGGGATGCAAACAAGACAATTTCTTTCTGACCCATTTTTCAAAATAATTGATTTGAGTACATAAGGATCTTTTCCAGGTACAGTGGGGCCTTGACTTACAAGTTTAATTCGTTCCGAGACCGAGCTTGTTAAGGAGCTCATTAACTCAAATTACTCTATCAACTCAATGCAAAAAATCGGCCGAGAGACAGCTGGTATCTCAAAAAACTCGTTAGTCGGGACACTCGTAAGTCAAGGCCCCACTGTACAATTCTTCAGGAACCATAAATGTATTGGGAAGGTAGAAAGCTGTAAAAGTCCCAACAGCAATAAAACTCAAGTAAGCCTTTGATTGCTAACTCAGACTTCACCTGCTTTTCAAAGAGGACGGGCTCTCAGACAGGTGTGCGGGCACACCACTGTTTCCTTGTGCAACTCGTGGAGACTGGAAAGCAAACAGACCACAGGACCATAAGCAGGTGTTTGCCAAAGTCAACCAAACATCAAACGTTCCCAAATTTTGTCTAACAGATCAGTTTGGACCTCTTCCAGAATCTGGTGACCAAAAACTGAACTGATTTCAAGACTCTGGCTTGTTAACCAGGTTCTGATTTAGTTCTTAAAAGAAATCCCAGGAGTTTCTGGTCCTATTCCACTTTTCCAACACACCTCACATTTACCTACCATTAGGAAAACATTCACCGCGTTGCACTTGGGTTTCTGCATCTGTCTACGCCCGAGACTGAATGTGAAGACCTGTCACCTTCACCTTTCTCTCCCCAGTGCCTCCTATATGGCACTCCTACTTCATAGTCAACCCCTGCAATCCAGAGCGATCAAAGTGCATGCTCTTGCCATTATACCTACTGCCTTGCAAAGGACTGAAGGAAAAATACCTGGGATGGATGGATGAATGAGCATTCACATCCCATGCCATTCTTCCCATCCAGAATGTCCTTTTCTCTCATGCTGAGACTTCTCAAGTCTCCTCTGGAAGGCATCCCCTCTGATCCCCACTCAATCTGCCTATGTCTTGCCATTGTGCCTTTCTTAGCCTTTCTGCACTCAATGGGTATTGGAGAAGTCATCACCTCTTTTCACTCTTAAACAGTCTGTTGCACTGAGGAGCTTCCCTCTGCGTTTGTCTGCTTGTCTACCCAGAAAGTGCCCTCTCCCTGTACTTCCCTCTGCAGGCCCTCCTTTCCCACAGCAGATGCATCTCAAGGTGGACAGAGAGGGGCCCAGGTCAGAGATCCTCAAGTCCTGGCCCTAACTGTGTGCCTTTGGGCACTTCTCTCTGCCTCTGTTTCTCCACGTAGAGCTGTGTGACAGTGACATGTGTTGCTATACCCAGAGTACTTAGCGCCAGGCCTGGTGTGGGTAAGACAAAGTGTAATCACTATTAGCACAAACAAACGGGGAAAGCAGCTGAGACCATCATGATCAATGAAGTCAGAGCAAGGTCATCCTTTTCTCCCTTACCCCTGTGGTACCCATAGTCCTGTCTGTATGGAATCTCACTATATTTAGACTATTTCTTTACATGCCTGTCTGCATTCCTGGAGCATTAGAAATGTGATTTAGCCCTGACTGGTTTAGCTCAGTGGATAGAGCATCGGCCTGCGGACTGAAGGGTCCCAGGTTCGATTCCAGTCAAGGGCATGTACTTTGGTTGCGGGCACATCCCCAGTAGGGGGTGTGCAGGAGGCAGCTGATCGATGTTTCTCTCTCATTCTCTCATCGATGTTTCTGACTCTCTATCCCTCTCCCTTCCTCTCTGTAAAAAATCAATAAAATATATTTTAAAAAAAGAAATGTGATTTAATTTTTTTAATTTTCCATTTCTAAAAATGGAAAAATTCAGATGCTCAAGCTTTGCTGCCAGAGATTTACTTTTTTGTTGTCCCTTGCACATAAAGCATCCCATATGCTTGTGTAAACAGGGGTGGGGAACCTTTTTTCTGCCAAGGGCCATTTGGATATTTATAACATCGTTCACGGGCCATACAGAATTATCAACTTAAAAATTAGTCTGCTCTATTTGGTCAAACATTTAATTAACTCACCCCTAATAAAAGCCATGCCCATCTCTATGATCACCTCCCTTGGCAGGGCCAGACCAAATGATATCAAGGGTCTTATATGGCCCGCAGGCTGGAGGTTCCCCACCCCTGCTCTAAAGCATCCCAAGGAAGGAGTCCCTTAGTGACCATGCCCAGCTTGCCATGCAGGTAGTGCTAACACAGGAGGATAACTACACAGAACTGTGTGGGTGGAAATTCCTGGTGTGGAGAGCCACTCACATTGCAGCAGCCACTTTGATTTCCCCAAATGGAGCTACTTTGCCTTTCTCTCTCTTTTTCTGGGGCCAGATAGATCTAAAAGCCTTAGAGAATGCTTGAAGGGCTAAACTTTAGCTCTTTACTATCACTTTGAAACCCTGAGTAGGGACACACACACACACACACACACACACACACACACACACACCCCTTCCAGAATTAATCAGTTGCCACTTGTTCCATTTTCTGAATAGAAGCTATTACATTTCATGCGATGCAGCTGGGCATCTCTTTCTTCCCGAGAGCCATCCCTGACCTGGCCATGCTTGACACTCTCTTGCTCGTCCCCCTGGACTCATGCGTGGCAGTCACCTCCCTGGTAGCATTTCACCACCGTAGGCTGAAATTTGCCCTCTCCTCTTAGGTGAGGGCTCCTTGGCGATGAGTCTTTTCTTTTTCTGTGCCACACACTCCCAGATTTCAGTGCGTTTCTTGACATACAGCAGGAGCACAAGAAATGTCTGTGGAGGAGACTCCTGCTCCCATCTGACTGCAGCTGACATTCTGAGGCCTCTACAGAAAGCAAAGGCGGTGCTACCTTGGTGCATGGTCTCCAGATAGATGGCCGGGCTGAGGGTGGGGACGGGGGAAGAAGGCAGGTTTCTTTCTAAGAGACACAGTTCTTAGTAAGGAGTCTGCAGATACTTGAGAGAGAGAGAGATACGTTGTGTTCTGTCCTGGTTCTAAAATCCTAGATAACTCCCTTCATCAGCAGTGTGGCCCTTTGTTCTTGATTAAAATTGCATCGGAATAACCTTGCCACCCTATTGCTACTATGAATAATGTGTAGGCCTTATCACATTACAAATTGCATTTTGAAAAGCCAGTGCCAACACTGGGAAAACTGATCGGACAAAGCTCCCTCGCTCTGTTGATAAGGGAGCAGACCTCCTGGACCTAAGCTAGCTCCCTTCTGGGCTTGTGACTAAACCGCCACCTCTGCCGCTCAACCCCCTCAGCACACTCCACCAACCAAAGGGGTCGGTGAGGACTCTAAGGCCCGTGCTGCCCGGTCTTCCTAAGGAACCAGCGTCAAACCTCCCATCTGCACCCGGCCAGCGGTTTGCACTCAGAGACAGGGACTCGGGTCAATCCCCGGGCTTTCGGTTTTCGTAAGGACATCTCCCCAGAGTTGCCACTTCAGTCTTCAACCCACACTTGTAAATAGGGTGTCGCCTCACCTCTGTGATCTTATCCTCATTCTGTGTGAACTATGAATTCTAAACAGTGAATGGGCAGGGGATGTGAGGGTGAGCTTCTCACTAGACACATCCTTCTTCTCCCTTGCGGCAGCCCAGGGGCTCCCCATGCGGATTTAGCTCCCCTCTTCTGAGCGCCGTGCTCCGTGCTCCGTGAGTGACTGTACAACATGTAGCACAGCTTCGGTGGAAGGAGGTTCCCATCTACAACTCAATAAGCCCCGTGCTGCTGGCTCACACCCTCCTCTAGGAATTGAAGCATCCGAGCCCAGCCATCGTGGAAAGGGCCTGGCGGGGGGGCATCTTTTCAAGGCTTCCTTTTGCCTACAGAAACCAGATGAGGGCTGCATCCAAGAAGAATCTGGTTTAACTCTCTAAAATAGCCTCATATTTTTGGAGGGAAACTCTGCCCAAAAACACAAACCAATTTTGCTCATTTCAAATGCACATTGCTCGCGCACACACACACACACACACACACACACACACACGCTGTGGAGAATTTTTGAGAGGTTAAACGGAGGCATCACAAGCCAAGTTCAGCACCACTTTTTCACTTTCCGTACCAGGCCTTATCTTTCCAAAAAAAACAGATGAAAAGGTCTGAGGGAGGGAGGATCATAGAGATGGGCATGGCTTTTACTAAAAGAGTGTTTTCCCAGACCTTAACTAAACCTCATCCACTTTTGTCAGTCAGGGCCGACAGTCGAGAGCAATATTAGAGGAGGTAATTGCATGTATCAGTCAACAGCTTTTGTCCCACAGACGCTGAGAATTACAGTAAAGCGGGCACAGGAAAACAGCACACTGGATTAAAGGCAAGAAAGATCTTTCTCCAGTTTCTCCCTACTCACCAGCTGTTATGTTCGGCTGTGGAGACAGAAGCCGCAGTAATATCTGGGGGAAATCTAGCCTACCACAGTCTGGGGTTGTTTCCTCCTTGTTTTCCCTCCGCCTTGAAGGTGACTAATCTTTGACTTTAAAGAGAAACTCTTTCAAAAAGCATTCTATCTCGCCATAGCAACGAAGCTATTAACCATATAGGAATTTTTCTCCCATTAAAGTATGTGAACACATATAAACCTGAAACTCTGCCATTTCTTAGACTGACTATAAAGCAACCACCTCAGAGCCTTTGATGTCACTTGGTAACAGGTCCCAGTCATTGCTTAAGTAAACAGTCGGCAAGACACAGATACATTTTATGGACGTTTGATTGGAAATCACACCAGGCCAATCTCATGCTGATGAAGAGCTAGCATGGGGGTCTGGAATTCACCCCGGGTAAGTGGGAGCTGGAGGAAGAAGCAGAGAGAGAAGAGACTAGCCTTTCCTGGTACACCTGGCCCAAATTTCTACAAGGTAAGTGTAACAGTTACACTGTAACTGAAACCAGGTCCCTGGTGCTCCAGATACCAGAGAACAGCCCCACAACCCCAATATTAAAGGAATGCCCCTTTTCTTAGCCATGAGAAAATAACTGAGACCACCCCAAAAGCCACTAGAGACTGTGGACATGAAAGAGGATGAGAGGTACATTCTTAAGGCTAAGTCAACAGTACCTTAGAGGGAGAACTGGCTGAACTAGAAAAAAGAGACCAACTCAAGGGAGACAGCAGGGACCAGAAAACAGTGGGCCCGAGTCATTTCTGAGTGAGTGAGTGGAACAAGACACGGAGGTGACTTCCGCCAGCTGGACCATGACTCTGACAGAGGCCAGTTGGGACATCGATGAGGTGGACCATGATGAAGCTGGTGCTGTTAAAGAGTGTGATCCTTAACTAACTGAAATCCTGTGGTACATCAGTCAAGGTCACCTTCGTGATGCAACAACAAACAGTCATTATTTCCATTTACAGATCAAGAAAGTGAAGTTTAGAAAGGTAAGCAACTGAACCAGGTTGATATAGCCAATGAGTAACATGGGCAGGATTCGAACTCAGCTCTGTCTCCTCCAAAGCCTTGCTCACACCACTATGGCCATCCCTCCCTGGGGCAGGTGTGTGTCCAGCGGTACTTGATTGTAAACTCCGAGGATGTAGGGAGCTATAGGATAAACCTTTGGAATCTTCCTGAGGATCAAATTTATTCAAAGATTGGTAGGTGTCCAAAAGGCCAGAAGTAAGGGGGTGTGGGATTAAGTAAATGCATTGACCAGTATTTCATAACACACATTTTCACATTAAATTCAAGGGCGATATTAGAGAGCAGGATGCAGTATTTATATATTTTTAAAAGACTGATAGACAATGAATTAATATAGTTCAAAATTCAAATACAACAAAATGATACAAAGTAGAAAATTTCTGTCACTTATCTCCCAACCCTCAATTTCCAATTCCCCCTTCAATAGGCAAATTATCTATTTTATGCTTTTGCATATATAC
>NW_005354464.1:1797312-1801584 GCF_000412655.1 Myotis brandtii | reverse complement strand
TATTCCTCCCCTTTATTTAAATATAAATAGAAGCCTACTAGGCATGCTTTTCTGCACTTTGCTCTTTTCCATTAAAGAAGAAATCTTGGAGTTTGTATCTATAATAAAAGTACTTCCTCAATCTTATTTACAGCTGTTAGTATTTCATTAAATTGATGCCTCATTGTTTATTTATCCAGTCCTGTTAATGTACTTTCAGAATGGTCTAAAAACTTTGCTGCTGCAAACAATGACTCATTAATAATATTTTTCATATATCATTTCATACATTTGAGCGTATATATGTGGAATAGATTACAACAGGTGGAACTGCTAGGTCAAAGGCATATGCATTTTAAATTTTCATAGATATTAACAAATTTCTACCTACAGAAGTTGTACCAGTTGGCAGAGAGCCATTTCTCAGTGTTATCAAACTCTTTTACGCTGCAATCTGATAGGTGAAAAATGAATTTCATTGTCATCATAATTTGCATTTCCTTTTTTTATGAGTGGGGCTGAGTAGCTTTTCATGTGCTTAAGAGCCATTTCTCTCTCTCTCTTTTTTTTTTCCTGCAAACTGTCCATATCCCGCACTCACTTTTTATAGGGTTTTGGGGCTTTTTAAATTGCCTTGTAGATTTCTTTATAGAGTATGGGACCCAGCCCTTTGTCTGGGTCGTGAGCTGCACAGTTTCTCCAGGCCTGCGAATCTGCCTTCTTGTGTCCTTTTCTATTGAGCCCCAGCCCCAAAATGTTGGCCTGGGTTCCAGCAGTTTGGCCATGACAACCCACTCCCACCTGTACTCTCCTGAAACCTACTCACCCTCTGGCCAAGCTTCCTTCCACAGCCTGGGTCCATCCCTTCGGGCCTGCTCTTCTCCAAATGTCATCTAGTTCCCCTGACCCAGCTAGTACATCTCCAGGCTTCCCTGAGGAGGTGAGAACTGGTGCACATTCTCAACACCACACCCCAACCCAGGATTTATTCATAGTGCACTCTTTCTCACCTGTTAAGCACTCCCGATCTCATGTAGAGTGGCTTGATAATAATAATCACTATCACATATTGAACATTTGCTATGTGCCAAGCACCAGTCAAAGCACTTTACATTATTAACTCATTTCACCCTCAAAGTATCTCCTGAGGGTATTATCATCAGCCCATTCTACAGATGACAGAATGCTAAATAATGTGTCAAGGATTGAAAGGCAGATATGAAGCCAGGATTGAAAGTTGAGCAGTCTGGACTATATATCAGCCTAAGCTAACCCTGACATTGCTGCACACTTCAGCAGGTATCCTGGCCACCAACCAGGTCACATATATCACAGGCATGTACATACGCACGTGCACGTGATGCAAACACACACACACGTACACACACACACACACACACACACACTACACAGAGAAATTTCCATTAATATTCTATGAGATTAAGGAAAATATTATACCCTAGTGCCAAGATGATATGCTGTCCTTTGAGGCTTATATAACTGTGATTTTGCAAATTGACAATGTTTTGGATCTTTGCTTGCCTGATTTTAACTGAAAGCCAAGTCGATTGTACATAAGTCTGGAGAACTACCCATCAACTTTCAAAGAATTAAGGAAACAATATCTAGTACAAGATGGCTAGAGAAATGTGACATGGGTTGGTCCATGGGCCTACTTGGAAGCGAAACTCTGTTACGTAAAGCACTCTCAATATCCAAGGCGGAAATGCAACCCAATCCTCGGTCGGCACGTGCTGCTTCTGTGCTACATTTCCATAGCCTAGGTCTCTAAAAACAAACTTCCCTAAATCAAGGGGATGTGGGTCCCTCTCACAGCCAAACATCCTGAGTCAAAGACCAAAGTGACTCATTCAATCGTGTCTCTGCCAGGTCCGATCCTGTCTGACCTCCATTCCCCTCTCATTCCCTAGATGACCACAAAGGGAAAGAAGGTCAGGCTGCGTTTTCATCCTCATCAGCATCAACGCAAGCCTAAAGTGTGGCTTCCCCACTGGGCCATCTACCTTGGACAGCTGTGGCAAAAGGCGTTTGAAAGCCAGAGTCAAGCTCGGTGGCTGAGTGATTCGATGCAGAGACTGGTAAAACACAACTCTTTCACTAGCTTTTCAAAAGGCATTCCAGTCAGTATTTATTTTTAAGTATACAGTCAAATTTTGAATTTTTAGCATCTCATAATCCAGATGATGATTTAATCTCAATGTTTAGTTCCTTCCATCCAATATTCCTTTTTGATCAGTTGACTGTTAATTCCTCCTTTGGGCTGAAGGACAATCCATTAACTTACCACTCCAAAACATATCCTATGCCCCTATTGTGCCATAGGCATAAAGATAAAAAGACAATACTAGTAAAAGAGTTCCTACCTATTAAGATACAGGGATCTAAAACAAAATGTTTAGGGGCAGTTGCAATGCTGAGGAACTTTTGCTTGGATGAAGCAAGCACACAAAGCCCCAGGATGGCCCTCAGAGCGGAAAGGAGGCACAGTGGCAAAGGATGCCAGGAGAAGAGATGACTGAGCTAAGGCATTGCCTGGTCCAGAGACCATGGGAAAAGTAACTCAACCAGAGGAAAGGCCTGGACGTGAGAAAGCAGCACCCACTTGAGAGGCTGCAGTAAGTTAAGTGTGGCTGCAGTTCGAAAGGTCAAGGCTGAAAGAGAAGCTCCAAAGATGAACGGAGAGGGGCCAGCTTGCAAAAGGCCTTGCACGCCATGCCAAATATGTCTTTGACCCAGAAGGCAGTGAGGACCACAGAAATATATAACGCAGGAGAATAACATGACCAAATTTGTGCTTCTGAGAGGCAGTCAGGTGGACAACGCTGTAGGATGAATACCAATCACAAGTGGATAGATTTATCTAATCTTCCCAACCCAGAAACATAAGCCCCTATAAAAGTTCAGGCTCCCATCAAGATACACATTTGTGTTGGTGAAGGTGTGGGGAAATAGACACTTAGTTATTGTAGTGAGAGTGTCAACTGATAAAACCTCTAAAGAAGGCCATTTGACAATATCTATCAAAATTGCAAACGCAGCCCTAACCTGTTTGGCTCAGTGGATAGAGCGTTGGCCTGCGGACTGAAGGGTCCCAGGTTCGATTCCAGTCAAGGGCATGTGCCTTGGTTGTGGGCACATCCCCAGTAGGGGAAGTGCAGGAGGCAGCTGATCGATGTTTCTCTCTCATCGATGTTTCTGACTCTCTATCCCTCTCCCTTCCCGCTGTAAAAAAATCAATAATATATATATTTTTTTAAAAATTGCAAATGCATATATACCCTGACCCAAAAATTCTACTACTGGAAATTTTACACCCCCACACCTGCAAAATCATTTATATATAAAATTCTTCATAACAGTATCTATAATAATAAAAGCATAATATGCTAATTAGACTGGGCAGTTGAATGACTTTCCAGATGTCCTTCCAGACAAAGCCACGGTGGTGGTGGCTGAGGCAAAGGCAGTTAGGGGCAATCAGGCAGGCAGGCAGAGTGGTTAGGGGCGATTAGGCAGGCAGGCAAGAGGTTAAGGGTGATGAGGCAGGCAGACAGAGGTGGTTAGGGGTGATCAGGCAGGCAGGCAGAGGGGTTAGGGGCGATCAGGTAGGCAGGCGAGTGGTTAGGAGTGATCAGACAGGCAGGCTGAGGGGTTAGGGGCGATCAGGTAGGCAAGTGAGTGGTTAGGGGTGATCAGACAGGCAGGCAAGCAGTTAGGGATGATCAGGCAGGCAGGCAGGCAGGCAAGCAGCTATGGGCGATCAGGCAGGCAGGCAGAGGGGTTAGGGGTGATCAGGTAGGCAGGCGAGTGGTTAGGGATGATCAGGCAGGCAGGCGAGTGGTTAGGGGTGATCAGGCAGGCAGGCAGGCGAGCTGTTAGGAGCCAGCAGTCCCAGAATGCAAGAGGGATGTCTGACTGCCTGTTTAAACAGGCAGTCGAACATCCCCCAAGGCGTCCCAGATTTTGAGAGGGTACAGGTCAGGATGAGGGACCCCCCCCCCATGCACAAATTTCGTGCACCGGGCCTCTAGTTATTTATAACACCAAATTGAAAACTACCTAAATATTTATCAATGTGGGACTGTTTAAATAAATTATGGCATATACATAAAATAGAATACCACGCAGCTATAACAAAGTCTGAGGAAACTCATTATATACTACATTTAAAAAGCTTCAAGGTACAGCATTAAGTGGAAAATGCAGAGCAATGCATATACTACCCTACCATTTTCCCAAATATGATATTGGAAGCAGAAGGAAGGGGGGAAA